>NC_045436.1:82792732-83065011 GCF_002776525.5 Piliocolobus tephrosceles | reverse complement strand
TACCATAAAAACCCTAGAAGAAAATCTAGGTAGTACCATTCAGGACATAGGCATGGGCAAGGACTTCATGTCTAAAACACCAAAAGCAACGGCAGCAAAAGCCAAAATTGACAAATGGGATCTCATTAAACTAAAGAGCTTCTGCACAGCAAAAGAAACTACCATCAGAGTGAACAGGCAACCTACAGAATGGGAGAAAATTTTTGCAATCTACTCATCTGACAAAGGGCTAATTTCCAGAATCTACAAAGAACTCAAACAAATATACAAGAAAAAAACAAACAACCCCATCCAAAAGTGGGGAAAGGATATGAACAGACATTTCTCAAAAGAAGACATTCATACAGCCAACAGACACATGAAAAAATGCTCATCATCACTGGCCATCAGAGAAATGCAAATCAAAACCACAATGAGATACCATCTCACACCAGTTAGAATGGCAATCATTAAAAAATCAGGAAACAACAGGTGTTGGAGAGGATGTGGAGAAATAGGAACACTTTTACACTGTTGGTGGGATTGTAAACTAGTTCAACCATTATGGAAAACAGTATGGCAATTCCTCAAGGATCTAGAACTAGATGTACCATATGACCCAGCCATCCCACTACTAGGTATATACCCAAAGGATTATAAATTATGCTACTACAAAGACACATGCACACATATGTTTATTGCGGCACTATTCACAATAGAAAAGACTTGGAATCAACCCAAATGTCCATCAGTGACAGACTGGATTAAGAAAATGTGGCACATATACACCATGGAATACTATGCAGCCATAAAAAACGATGAGTTTGCGTCCTTTGTAGGGACATGGATGCAGCTGGAAACCATCATTCTTAGCAAACTATCACAAGAAGAGAAAACCAAACACCGCATGTTCTCACTCATAGGTGGGAACTGAACAATGAGATCACTTGGACTCGGGAAGGGGAACATCACACACTGGGGCCTATCATGGGGAGGGGGGAGGGGGGAGGGATTGCATTGGGGAGTTATACCTGATATAAATGATGAATTGATGGGTGCTGACGAGTTGATGGGTGCAGCACACCAACACGGCACATGTATACATATGTAACAAACCTGCACGTTATGCACATGTACCCTAGAACTTAAAGTATAATAAAAATAAATAAATAAATAAATAAATAAATAAATAAATAAATAAATAAAACATGCAGATGGAATATTTGATCCATTTCAACCAGGCATTTGCATCTTGGTATCCTGTCTTAATTGCCAAAGTTTCTTTTAAATCTTTAACTTCTATGATCTTCTAGTAAAATTAATGTATGATTTTAGGAAATTACAAAAATCTGTTGGGGCCATCCATCCTTGCTCTTTAGTTGTCCACAGAATGTTGGACCAACTACAGCATAAAAGTTCTACATTGGGGGGCAAGACTCCTGGTTGACACTCAAGTCTTTTATCGAAATTTCCCCAGATTAAATGGTCCTAATTTACTAATGCCCAGTCTGAGGAGAGTCAGGAGGGAGAGAGGTACTTTTCTGAAGAAGAGAGCTGTCTTTGACTTGGCAAGTCCCCACAGGGTCTAACAAGGCAAGCATTAAATGCAACAGTTTGAAGCAAAATTGACTTGGTTATGTTAATAATAGATGGTCAACAATAGAGCGAGCAAAGAAGAAAGAGTAATAGAATAGACAAAAGAGTTAAATTTTTCTTAGTTTTAGTTTGTTAGGGTTTTCCCCTGGGACTATGGCCCACAACTCTGAAGGGGGTGGCGCTTTCTTGACTCAGATGTTATGAGTCCATCCTTTTTTCACTGTACAAATAGCACTCTCAGTGGTTAGCAGCACAAGGTAGGGTCCTTCCTAGACTGGCTCGAGTTTCCTTTCTTTTCACCTTTTGATGAAAATGTGATCTTCCGGTTGGTGCTGGTTTACTGGAAATTCTAGGGGTGGTACATGTGCTAAAAGACTTTTAGTTTTGAGGGAAAGGAAAGTGTAAGATAAACCAAATATATAATTTTTAAGAAATTGACCTTTTGTTTAAAATGTGGAAACATCAGCAGTGGACTTTATAGTCCTTGGTACCTTTCTACTGAGAAATTTCCTTTAGCACCGATTCTTGTTAGTTTTTAGACCAAAGAAGCCAAACACCATTTTATATCTGACAATGCTTCCTGTATGATTTTTATAACAGATAAGCTAAATTTTACCTTTATATTAGTGTGCTATTAATGTTAAACCAAGTTTCAATAAAACTTGTAGACATATTTATTTAATTTTTAATGTCAGACCATAAGGTAAGATTTTTATAGACGCTTTCTAACCTTTTATAATCTTTGTTAAACAGCAGGTTAGTGCTTTAAGAAAAATCCATTATGTTTTTACTTTAATGTCCAGTTCACAGAAAAACTGGATGATCCCCCTTTAACTTCAGCTAATATGTTTACACACAGAATTTTCTTTACAATTAACATTTTAAAACTTGCTTAAACCTTCAAAACAAAAATTTTTTAACCTTTTAATGTAGGTAAAAATTTACATTCTTATGCCTCCTTCTAACCTTTTCACCAAAGGTATATTTTACTTTCCTTATACAGCTTGCACATAAACTGTTTCTTCAGTAGTACTCAGGAGGCCTTATGATTTTTAAATTATATAATATTTCTGGTAAAAATTCTTTTTATAACTTTTTCTTCACAACTTTCACAGACTATTCTTTGACATGTCTCAACTTTCTGACTTATTACAAACATTTTTTTCTTTAAACAACCAGTTAATTTATTTCAGGACAAGAATTTACCATATAACATTCTTTTTACATAAATTCTGCTCCCACTTTTTTTCCCTTTTTTTTCTGAAGATGATAACCATTCTTTTCCAAAGCAAACTTCCTTTATGTCTGTGAACTAGACTGCCTAAGGCTACAAGATTAGAAGTTACTATAATACATGTTACACTGTTAACTTTTAGCAAACTTTACTTTTGTTGAAAACCTTGTAAGTTTGGGATTTCAATTGTCCTTTGCTATTAATAAGAACTTGTTTAGTCCAAATTAACTTAGAATTGGTATAGATGGCTTTTTTTTCTTCCTTCAATTACCTGGGAGGAACCATCTATCCTCTTGCCCTGAAGGAAGTTCCTTCTAGGTCTGGTTGGACCTTTGTATGGTGATTAAGACTTAGATCTCCTGTTAGGAAACTTGCTGGGTTAAGGGAATTTTCAGTGGTTAATGTTAAATCTTTTTTTTTTTTTTTAACTTAGGATACTTCCAACTGGTGAGGTATGCTCACAATGAGGTTTCCTCTAAAATTTATTTTTCTACTTTCTTCTGTTAGCAAAGCAGTTGCCGCTACAGACTGAATGCATTTGGGCCATCCACGGGTTACTGGGTTAAGTATTTTTGATAGGGAGGCTACAGGTTGTCAGTGGCCTCAGTGCTTTCAGGCTACATCCTTGTTTACACTTACAACAAGGTGGTATTGGAGTGTTGTAGGGTCATGGAGAAGACCTTTAATTATTAATTATAGGTTTTAAATTTACCCTGGCTTTTAAAGGAATAGGGTACACTGATTTTTCTTAACTACTTGTATATTTCTCTCTTTCTCTTTCTTTCTCTTTGACTTTCTGTCTCTCTGACTTTCCTTTTGCCTCTGTCTCTTCCTCTTTCTCTGTCTCTCTCTTTCTCTCTCTCTTCTTGACTCCCTTTGTCTCTGTCTCTTCCTCTGTCTTTTCTTCTCTCTCCTTGCCTCTTTCTCTGTCTTTTCTTCTCTCTCCTTGCCTCTTTTTCTCTCTCTTTCCTCTCTCTCTCTCTGCTGGTCTTTCCATGCCTCTGACAGCTGCTTATGCTGTTGTTCTCTCAACCACTGTGTGTGTAGGGAGGGGAGGGGAATGGGCAGGGGGAGCGTCTAAAACCAGCTGTAACCAAGTGTCTATATATGGGAACTGGTCTGGGTACCCTGGCTTATGGATTACCTTGTGCCATACCTTTGAAACAAGGGACCTGTCCAGGCTTCCTTCTGATGGCCAATGCACCTTTAATGTTGGCCAGTCTATCTTACACAAAGTTTTAAGTTTTCCTGGTGTCATAGTACTCCATAGTCTCCCTTAAATCCTTTCTTGAAAATTTTCAACATAGTTCCTGGTTGGGGGGGGCTTACTTTGTGCCCAAACCATGCTTTCTCGAGACAAAACGCCATGCTCACACCACACACACACCACAAAACAAAGAATGGGTAAAAAGGGCACACACACACTTTTACAGTTTACACCAAACCAGAGTCAAAACCAAAATCAGAGTATCAAGAAATTCAGCCAGGTCAAAACCAAAACCAAAGCATCAAGCAATCCAATTCAAGTCAAAAACAAAAACCAAAGTACTGGTACAGGCACGTCGTGGGTGATCAGGCCACGCTTCCACTCAGATGGAGTGGACAGGTTCCAAAGACCAGTCTTACCAAGTTTCAGATGTCCAGACTCCAGGTACCAGTTCTTTCCCAGTGTTCAGTCACTGCATTGATCCTCCGTGGGGGCCTGCCATGCACCTCTCTGATGAGGTGTTCCAGTGAGGCAAATGCCTACCCAGGAGCGCTCTCAGGATCTACATTGCTCAAGCTGGCTGGAGTCCCCCACAGGGATGCTCCACAGGGCAGGCCTAAGCCACCTAAAGGGCTGCCTTGACCATCCATCTGTTAATCACTTCACTTCCTGGTCACAGAACCAAGAAATGTAGCAGGACAAGCTGCAGACAAAACCCCCAGACACTGAGTTAAAGAAGGAAGGGTTTTATTTGGCCAGGAGCTTTCGCAAGACTCACATCTCCAAAAACTGAGCTCTCTGAGTGAGCAATTCCTGTCCCTTTTAAGGGCTTACAACTCTAAGGGGGTTCACGTGAGAGGGTTGTGATCAACTGAGCAAGCAGGGGGTACATGACTGGGGCCTGCATGCACCAGTAATCAGAACAGAACAGGACAGGACAGGGATTTTCACAATGCTTTTCCATACAATGTCTGGAATCTATAGATAACATAACTGGTTAGGTCAGGGGTTGATCTTTAACCAGGCCCAGGGCGCAGCACCAGGCTGTCTGCCTGTGGATTTCATTTCTGCCTTTTCATTTTTACTTCTTCTTTCTTTGGAGGCAGAAATTGGGCATAAGACAATATTAGAGGTGGTCTCTCCCTCATGTTGAGATTGCTTTTGGCATCTTTGTCATGAAATATTTGCCAGTTCTTGTGTCCAGAATTGTATTGTCCAGGTTGTCTTCCAGGGTTTCTATAGTTCTGGGTTTTACATTTAAGTCTTTGATCCACCCTGTGTTAATTTTTGTATATGGTGTAAGGAAGGGGTCCAATTTCAATCTTCTGCATATGGCTAGCCAGTTATCCCAGCACCATTTATTGAATAGGGATTCCTTTCCACATTGCTTGTTTTTGCCAACTTTTTCAAAGATCAAATGGTTGCAGGTGTTTGGCCTTATTTTTGGATTCTCTTTTCTGTTCTATAGCTCTATGTGTATGTTTTTGTACCAGTACCATGCTGTTTTGATTACTCTAGCCCTGGAGTATAATTTGGAATCTGGTAGCATGAAGCCTTCAGTTTTGCTCTTTTTGCTTAGGATTGTCTTGGCTATTTGGGCTCCTTTTTGGTTCCATATGATTTTTAAAATAATTTTTTCTAGTTCTATGAAGAATGTCTTTAAAAGTTGGGTACAATTAGCATTGATTCTGTAAATTGTTTGGGTGGTATGGTCATTTTAATTATACTGATTCTTCTGATTTATGAACATGGAATGTTTTTTCATTTGTTTGTGTCATCTCTGATTTATTTCAGAATTGTTTTTTACTTCTCATTGTAGAGATCTTTCACCTCTCTAGATAGCTGTATTCCCAGGTTATTTATTTCTTTTGTGGCTATTGTGAATGGGATTGTGTTCCTGACTTGGCTCTTCACTTGGCTGCTGCTGATGTATAGGACTGTTAGTGATTTCTGTATATTGATTTTGTATCCTGAAACTTTGCTGAAGTTGTTTATTATCTTAATAAGCTTTTGGGCCAAGACTATTGGGTTTTCTAGGTATATAATCATGTAGTCTGCAAACAATGATAATTTTACTTCCTCTCTTCCTATATAGATGCCCTTTACTTCTTTCTCTTGCCTGATTGTTCTGGCCAGGACTTCCAATACTATGTTAAATAGGAAAAGTAAGAGAGCATACTTATCTAGCACTGGTTTTCAAAGGGAATGCTTCCAGTTTTTGCTCATTCACTATAGTTTTGGCTGTGGGTTTGTCATAAATAGCTCTTATTATGTTGAGGTCTGTTCCTCTACTACCTAGTTTGTTGAGGGTTTTTAACATGAAGAGATATTGAATTTTATAGAAAGCCTTTTCTGCAACTATTGAGATAATCATGTGATTTTTGTCTTCTGTTTATGTGATGAATCACATTTTTTGATTTGCATATGTGGAAGCAACATTGCATCCCAGGGACAAAGCCTACTTGGTCATGGTGAATTAGCTGTTTGATGTGCTTCTGCATTTGATTTGCCAGTATTTTGTTGAGGATTTTTGCATCAATATTTGTCAAGGATATTGGTCTGAAGTTTTATTTTTTGTTGTGTCTTTGACAGATTTTGGTATCAGGATGATGCTGGCCTCATAGAATGAATTGAGGAGTCCCTCCCCTCAATTTTTTGGAATAATTTCAGTAGGAATGGTACCAGCTTTTCTTTGTACATCTGGTATAATTTGGCTGTGAATTCATCTGGTCCTGGGTTTTTTTATGGTTGGTAGCCTATTCATTACTGATTCAATTTGGATCTCATCATTGGTCTGTGCAGGGTTTTAATTTCTTCTAGTTCAGTCTTGAGAGAGTGTACATGCCCAGGAATTTATCCTTCTCCTCTGGGTTTTCTAGTTTGTGTGCATAAACCTGTTTGTAGCCATCTCTGATGGTTATTTGTATTTATGTGGAGTCAGTGTTAATATTCCCTTTGTCATTTCCAATTGTGTTTATCTGGCTCATCTATCTTTTCTTCTTTATTAGTCTTATTACAATAATAAGATAATAGTGGCCTATTTATCTTTTTTTTTTTCAAAAACCAACTCCTAGATTTATTGACCCTTTGAATGGGTTTTCTGTCTCAGTTTCCAGTTCAGCTCCAATTTTGGTTATTTCTTGCCTTCTGCTAGCTTTGTGGTTGGTTTGCTCCTGCTTCACTAGTTCTTTTCAATGTGATGTTAGGTTGTTAATTTGATATCTTCCTTACTTTCTGTTGTGGGCATTTAGTGCAATAAATTTCCCTCTTAACATTACCATAGCTGTGTCCTAGAGATTCTGGTATGTTGTATTGTGGGTCTCATTAGTTTCAAATAACTTTTTGATTTCTGTTTTCATGATTTACCCAAAAGTCATTCAAGAGCAGGTTGTTCAATTTCCATGTAATTTTGTGGTTTTGAGTAATTTTCTAACTCTTCATTTCTAATCTTAAGGTACTGTGGTCCAACTGAATGGTTGTTATAATTCAGTCCTTTTGCATTTGATGAGGAATCTTTTATGTCTGTTTATGTAGTTGATTTCAGAGTATGTGCCATTTAGCAATAAGAAGGAGGTATATTCTGTTGTTTTGGGGTGGAGAGTTCTGTAGATGTCTATCAGGTCCATTGATCCAGTGCTGAGTTTAGTTCTTGAATATCTTTGTTAACTTTCTGTCTCCATGATTGGTCTAATACTGTCAATGGAGTGCTGAAGTCTCCCACTTTTATTGTGTGCAAGACTATGTCTTTTTGGAGGTCTCTAAGAACATGCTGTATGAATCTTGGTGCTCCTGTGTTGGGTGTATATATATTTAGGATAGTTAGGTATTCTTGAACTCTTTATCATTATATTAACATAATGCCCTTCTTTGTCTATTTTGATCTTTAATGGTTTGAAGTCTGTTTTGTCTAAAAACAGGATTCCAGCCCCTGCTTTTTTCTGATTTCCATTTGCTTAGTAGATTTTCCTTCATGCCTTTATTTTGAGCCTATGGGTGTAACTGCATGTGAGATGGATCTCTTGAAAACAGCATACTATTAGGTCTTGCTTTTTAACCACACTGCTATTCTGTGCCTTTTAAAAGGGGCATTTAGCCCATTTCTATTCAAGGTCAGTATTAATATGTATAGATTTGATATTGTAATTGTGTTGTTAGCTGATTATGTTGGCTTGTTCGTATGGTTGCTTCATAGTGTCACTGGTCTGTGTACTTACGTGTGTTTTTTTATTGGCTAGTAACAATACAAAACTCCATGATAATGAACTCCCTCAGCATTTGTTCATATGAAAAGGACCTTATTTCTCCTTTGCTGAGGAAGCTTAGTTTGGCTGAATACGACATTCTTGGTTGAAGATTTTTTCTTTAAGAATGTTGAATATAGGCCCCCAATCCCTTCTGTCTTGTAAGGTTTCTGCTGAGAGGTCAACTGTTAGCCTGATGCAGTTTCCTTTGTAAGTGAACTGCCCCTTTCTCTGTAACTGCCTTTAATATTCTTTCTCTCACTTCAACTTTGAAAAATCTGATGATTATGTGTCCTGGAGGTGATCTCTTGTATAGAATCCTAGGGGTTCTCTGTGTTTCCTGAATTTGATTCTTGACCCCTCTAGTGAGGTTGGAAAAGTTTTCATGGACGATATCCTGAAATATGTTTTCCGAGTTGTCTGCTGTCTCCCCATTCCTGTCAAGGATGCCAATGATTTGTAGATTTGGCCTCTTTATATATATAATCCCACATTTCTCAAAGGTTTTGTTCTTTCCTCTTCGTTCTTGTTTATTTTTGTCTAACTATCTTATTTCAGAGAGCTAGTCTTCAAGTTCCAGGATCCTATTCTCAGCTTCATCTATTCTGCTGTTAATACTTGTGATTGCATTGTGAAATTATTGTAGTGTCTTTTTCAGCTCTATCAGATCAGTTACATTCTTTTTTATACTGGCTAGTTTATCTGTCAGCACAGGTATCATTTTATGGCGATTCTTAGTTTCCTTGGGTTGGGTTTTGCTGTTCTGCTGAATTTCAATGATCTTCATTCCTAACCATCTATTTCTGTCATTTCAGCCAATTAGTTGGTTAAGAACCCTTGTCTGAGAACTAGTGCAGTCATTTGGAGGACATAAGACAGTGGCTATTTGAGTTACCAGGGTTCTTGTGGTGGTTCCTTTTCATCTCTGCATGTGGGTATTCCTTTAACTGCAGTGAAGATTGAGTAAAGTCACTAGACTTCTTGACTTCTTTTCTGGATGTTTTCACAGGACCGAAGCTTTGTGCGGGGTCATTATTTGTTGTTTCTTGCCTTTGGTTTCACAGTGGGGTATGTTAGTGAGGTACTTTTGGTGTTGAAGTTTTCGGATGTCATCCAGTGGGTGGCACTTAGGCATAGTGGTCAGTAGGAGGCTCTTGCTCAGTCCTGTGACTCTCCTATATTTCCTCACAGCTGTAGCCATGCTGCCTCTAAATGCTCCAAAAATGTGGGCTCCTCTCCCACTTCAGCACTGGCTGTAGATCACAGCTTGGCACTCCCAGGCTGCCCATCACAGTTCTAGGGTAATCTCAAGGTTAATGTTTCCTTCCCAACTTGGAGGCAGCAGAGGACGGGAACTTCACAGTGGTTGTGATGAGGGCCTTTTACTTGTCTCCTGGGGGCTTTGCTCCAGAGAGATGAGGGTCAGCTAGCTCTCAGTGCAATCAGCCCAAGTTAGGGATCTGTGCTGTGGGACCAAGCTGGGGGTTCCTCGCCTAGTGATGAGCAGGTAGGTGGGTGGGACTCATGGAAGATGAACTGGCCTCCTCTCCTTGGGGCAACAGCAGCTTGTTGAAGGTGTGGATAAGGTACTTAGGGCTTTTGCTCCTGTTAGTCCAAGGGTAGAAGGGGTAGTACCACTGCAGAGGCAGTGGCAGAGGGGCTTTGTGTTGCCTCTGGGGGCCCCACCTCCAAGCAATACAGAACTGCTGTTACTGGGAGGGTTCAGCCAGTGGGGTGGGACAGCAGCACTGGTGGTATGAGTTTAGAACTCTGTTGTTGGGGAGGAGGGGATTAAGGGCTCACTGGGAGGAGATACTGGTCTCCCCATATGGTGACTGTGGTATACTGTAAGCTCAGGTATAGCCCTCAGGCTCTTTGCTTCTTCCCCAGACCAAGGGCAGCAAGAATAGAACTGCTGCTGTGGCAGTGGCAGAATGGCTGTGGGATGCCTCTGGGAGCCTCCTCACAAGAAAATTCCAAGCCACTACTAGTGGGTATGCTCCATGATGGGGGAGACGTTTCTGCAGTTATAAGGTGGGGGCCCTGACTGGTGAAGAGTGTAGGGGGAAGATTCCTAGGGCAGAGGGGCTGGACTCCTCTCCATATGGTGGATGTGGTATGCTGGAGGTACCAGGGAGTGACTAGGCCTTTATTCTTTCCCCAGCCTGTGGGCTATTAGGGCAGTACCACTGCAACTGTAGTGGCAGAGGGGCTGTGGGTTGACTTTAGGATTTTCTCCTAAAAGAAATGCTGGGCTGTCTCTGAATGAAGTGCTCAGGCAATGGCAGGGTGGCTGTGGTGGTGTCTCAGGTCAGACAGCCCTGCCCAGTGAAGAGAAGTAAGGAGCAGGACATGTACGGAAAACAGTCTGACCACTTTTCCACAGGGCTGCTGCAGGATACTGGGGTTCCGCTCCAGTCCCTAGTCACCTTGGATTTTCTATTATTACCTGAAGGTATCAACAGTGAAGTCTGCAAAACAACAAAGATGTCAGCCTACCCCTTTCACTGGAAGCTCCATCACAGGGAGGTATGGATATTTCCAACCCAAACACCCTGGCAGAGGTGGCAGGGGACCCTGGTTGGGAGGTCCGATCCAGTGAGGAGGAACAGGATCAGGAACTTACTGCATAAAAGCAGTCTGGCCACTTTTTCTTAGAGCAGCTGTGCTGTACTAGGGGTCTGCTTCAGCCCCCAGTCACCTTGAACTCTCCAAAGCATGAAAGCAACAATGGCTAAGGCTGCAGAACAGCAAAGATGGTGGTTTGCCCCTCCCTCTGGAAGCTCCATCCCAGGGAGGTTTGGAACTGATGCCTCCTGGAAAACACTGGTGAGGGTGGCTGTAGACCTCAGTCAATAGATTCTGGCCAGTGAAGAGAAACAGGATCCAAGCCAGTGGGTCTCGTCCTGCAAGGTGCTGTAGAAGCAGGGCCTGCAAACTGTCACTTCTCAGGCCCCTGGATTCATCCCCTTTCCTATGGATATGTATAGGGGTCTAACCTTCTGCTTTGCTGGACTTGCAGCCACTTTTAGTGGGAAACCCATGTATCTAAGGCTCCCCAGGCTCCACACGTACCTGAGCAGCTGCTCTGCCAAGACTCCACGTAGCTCTGTGTGTCAGACTGAAGGTCCTGGTAGAGAGGTTCACAAGGGGCTCTCTTGACCAAGGGTTGCAAAGATCCATGGGAGAAGCATGGGTCCCAGGGGTCACTCACTCACTCACCACTTCACTGAAAGAGGGAGGCTGCCCTAGCTCCCTGTGACTCTCAGGTGGGCAGTAATCCTGCCTTGCTTTTCTCTGTTCCCAATGGTTTTAGCTGTTTTCCTGATGAGTCCCATTGTGTGTACCTGGATGTTTCAATTGAAGGTGCTGTATTTACTTGCCCCTTCTATCTCTCTTTGTGAGAGCAGGGCACACTAGCTGCTCCTAGTTGGCAATCTTAGCCAGCCTCCCTCAATAGTTAGTAAAATTCATCAACATATTTTGCCACTTCCTGCATTTATCATTTTTTAAAATTTCATTCTTCCTCCCTTTGGCTAGAGTATGCTTTAGTTAAGTTATCTTATGTCTATGTCTCTGAATGTCTATATTTTACCCTCACTGTTGTGACAGGTTAGCTGGATATAAAATTCTAGTTGACAGTAATCTTACTGCAGCAATTTGCAGATAATTAACAAATATCTTCTGGCACATACTATTACTAGTGAGAAGTCTGCTCTCATTCTAATCGTCAGTCCTTTTAGGTAATCTTTTCTCTTTTTCTTTCGGGAAGATTTTAAGATTTTTCCCTTTATTCTTGATATTCTCTAGTTTCACAAATTTATGACTACGTATGGAGTTACTTTTAATGATCCTACATGCTTTTGGGGGGAGACTTTCAATCTAAGAAATCACATCTTTCTCAAATTTTGAAAATTCCTCGGAAATGATCTCTTTGAATATTGCTTCTTTATTTCCTTTATTTGCATCTCCTGGAACTTGTAGGGTTTCATAGAGTGTCTATAAGTATGTATGTTGTAGTCTTTGCAGGTATCCTTCATTTCTTTTGATGAATCTTTCATATTTTTAAATCACTTTTTGTTTATCCAGGCTGCATTCTGAGCACATTTCTAAATATTACCTTCCAATTTACTAATTTTCTATTTGATTTTGACCTGTCTAGAGTTTATCCTATGTGCTAATAAGCTCTTTTTTCTTTCTTTCTACTGATTTTTCATATACCCATATATTTTTCCACACATGACATTACTGCAGGACAGTTCCATGGTTGGCATTGAACCAATGCAGTTCTCCCCTAGTTTTTACTTGTAGTTCTGCAGAATTCACTGTAGAATGGGTTGGACATGCAACATCCTGAGATAAGGAGGAGTTGGCCAGAAGAGCCCAGAGTCTGTCCTTGTTCCCCCTAGAAACAGTATATCCTTCATTGCTTTAGCCCAGCGTGTCTTATTGCTCCCAGGGTGAAAAACCAAGGGTGGGCTGCTTTCTAGGGTCCCTCAGCTGTGGTGCAAGGGACCCTGGAAAGCAGCCTACCCTGGGTTTTTTACCCTGGGAGGAATAAGGCACTCAGAAGAGACTCCATCTGCCCTGAGCAGATTTCCTGAGCCCTGGGGGACTAGCTCATCATAACTCCTAGGCTTCTGCTTTCCCTTTCTGCCCATCTATAAGTAACAAAACTACTTTATGTAATTCGTGTGTGTGAGAGTTTTTTATCTCACAAGACTCAGGTACATAGTAAAAGTGCAGCCCAGGATGCTATATGCTGAAGTGGTAAGCAATGCACAGTGAACCTGCTTCACAATCCACCAGTTCCTCATTCTACATCACCATCCCCATTTTCACTACATTTCCAGTATGTAGGACATCCATCAGCAGACATTATAGTTTTTTTCCCCAATCTAAAGATTCTTTAAATTTTTAATTATTGTAGTTACATAGTAGGTATATATATTTATGGGATAAGTGAGATGTTCTGATACAGGCATGCAATGTAAAATAAGTGCGTCAAGGAGAATGGGGTATCCATTCCCTCAAGCATTTATTCTTTGAGTTACAAACAATCTAATTATACTATTTATTTTAAGATGTACAATTAAGTTATTATTGACTATACTCACCCTGCTATACTACCAAATAGAGGTCTTATTCATTCTATTTTTTTTTTTGTACCCGTTAACCATCCCTACCTCTCCCCTAACCCCCTACTACTTTTTCCAGTCTCTGGTAACCATCCTTCTACTCTCTATGTCCATGAGTTGAATTGTTTTGATTTTTAGATCCCACAAATAAGTGAGAACTTGTGATGTTTGTCTTTCTGTGCCTGGCTTATTTCACGTAACATAATGATTTCTAGTTCTATTCACGTTTTGCAAATGACTGGATTTCATTCTATTTTATGGCTGAACAGTACTCCATTGTGTATATGTACCACACTTTCTTTAGCCAGTCATCTGTTGATGGACAGTTAGGTTGCTTCCAAATCTTAGCTATTATAAACAGTGCTGCAACAAACATAGGAGTGCAGATACCTCTTTGATTTCTTTTTGGTATATGCCCAGCAGTGGGATTGCTGGATTATATGGGTAGCTCCACTTCTAGTTTTTTGAGGAACCTCCAAACTGTTCTCCCTGGTGGTTGTACTAATTTACATTTACCGTGTACAAGGATTTCCTTTTCTCCACATTTTCACTAGCATTTGTTATTGCCTGTCTTTAGGATATAAGCCATTTTAACAGGGGTGAGATAATATGTCAGTATAGTTTTCATTTGCATTTCTCTGATGACTCATGATGTTTAAGCACATTTTCACATGCCTGTTTGCCATTTGTATGTCTTCCTTTGAGAAATGATTATTCAAATCCTTTGCCCATTTTTTTGATCAGATTATTTTAGATTTTTTTCCTATAGAGTTGTTTGAGCTCCTTATACACTGTGGTTATTAACCTTTTGTTAGATGGATAGTTTACAAATATTTTCTCTCATTCTGTGGGTTGTCTCTTCACTTTGTTGTTTGCTGTGAAGAAGCTTTTTAACTTTATATGATCCTATTTGTCCATTTTGCTTTGGTTGGCTGTGCTTGTGGGGTGTTCCTCAAAAAATTTTTACCCAGACCAATGTCCTGGAGATTTTCCCCCAATGTTTTCTTGTAACTGTTCCACGGTTTATGGTCTTAGACTTAAATCTTTAGTCCTTTGTGATTGGATGTTTTTATATGGAGAGAGATAGGGGTCTAGTTTCATTCTTCTGCATGTGGATATCCAGTTTTTCCAGAACCATTTATTGAAGGGACTCTCTTTTCCCCAGTGTATGTTCTTGGTACCTTTATTGAAAATGAGTTCATTGTAGGTGTGTGGACTTGTTTCCGGGTTCTCCATTCTCTTCCATTGGTCTGTGTGTCTGTTTTTGTGCCAGTTACATGCTATTTTGATTACTATAGCTCCATAGTACAATTTGAAGTCAGATAACGTTAAAGATTTTTTTAGTTCAATTATTATGCTTTCCATTTCCAAGATTTCATTTTTTCATATGCATATATTCTTCATTTTTTTTTTTTTTGTTTTTTTCTTGTTGTGAATTATCCCTTCATTTGTATGTTTGAGGGGCCTCAACATATTTTAAAAGACCCTTTTGATCATGCTTTTATTTTCATTCCTCTAGGATACATTGATCTTTCACTTATTGATTTTGTTGGATATGTTTCCTAAATTTAATTTTCCACGTGTTTTGAGATTTGGATTTTTTTTCTCTCTAATTGAAGGTTCTTGTTGATGTTCTCTTGTCTCTGCTCACCTCTGTTTTTCCCAGTAGTTTTACAGTCCAGAACCAAATCTCATATTGGTTGGTCTGAGCTCCTGCCTCTCAGTAATATTGAACATAAATCAATTTGCCACACCAGAAGGAAGCTTGGCTCAACATCTGTTCAAAACACTATATCCAGAAACCTTCATAGATTCAGGCTTTACTTAAACCACAGCTCCAGTCAGATACTGATAGTAAATTTTATCAGTCTCCTCTGCCAAATAGAAAAGTTCTATTGTAGTCCCTGAATTCAAACTCAAATCTGGCTTGGTTTTCTTGCCCGACCCTTTAATTCATAGGGACTAAACTCCCAGCAGATCCTTGGCTTTAGCCTTTTCACTTTATACTGCTGTGCCATTTCTAGTTCATAAAAATTCTTACTGTATTTTAATTTTCTCTTCTATATATTATCTATCATTGACAATAAGTTTGAATACAGGAAGTAGAGTAAGGAAACTATCTTTATTACTATATAAGACAAAATCTAACTTTATGAATTTAAATGCTACTTAAAGAAATAAAACAGTATACACAATGCTTCAAAACCAAAAATATGTTTGAGAGAGATAAAATTAAAAACTTGTACATGAGTATTTGACTTTTGCTATCCAGTGATTAAAAAATATCTTAGCAAAAAAAGCAGCGAATATAACTAAGATTCAGAAAGAATGTACTTTATGGCCATTAGCAGAAAAAAATAATAGTAGTAGAAAACAATAAAGTTAAAAGCACATTTGTACTCCAATATTTACCATTAAATACCTCAAATGTTAAGGGTGTGTGTGTGTGTGTGTTTGTGTGTGTGTGTAGAGCACAAAGGTCTACAAGGAATGGAGATGCACTTGGAATTTTTAATCTCTTGGTCTAAGGTATTACCAAATTTGATTAAAATGAAGAATGCATAATTAGAGCAAAACATTATTACCTGTTTTGTTCAAAGATGCATCCCAAGTGTCTAGTTCCTGACGTAAAGAGATACTCAATAATCAATCAGCGTTATGTAGTTAACATAATGTATCTTTCCTTCATTAATTCAGTTGAGAAGGCTCTTCTTTTGGGGGGAACAATTAAAGAAATAAGACTGGCTAAGTGGTACAATTAGGTGGGCTAATTGTTATTTCATGATCTTTCTTATTGTTTGATCATTAGTGAACTGAAGTGATCCTGAAGGGAAATGAAAATAAAATAATAGCTTTAGACAACCTGATTCTGGTAGAGACAGAAAAAAATGTCATTTATAGCCATCTGCCTGGAAAAGCTGATATGATCTGCCTAGAGGCACTTGCTCTAACGGGATATTTAGCTCCATGAGATGCCCTCTATCTGACTGACTCCTTCCTACAATGCAGGAGAGTCCACCAAAGCTCTATTTTCCTTTTCCCTTTTACTCTACATGGAGACCTCCTCTGGGTTCTCTGGATAACCAGACAAATATCACTGATGAGAACCCAGAGCTCAATGCCTCCAAAGGGAATGGACCATAGCAAGTCATATCTATGTAGTGAGCAGCAATCCTTGTCCCATCTTTCCTAGCTCCCATCATAAGCCATTAAGTCATTCTGGCCAACTTTGTTCCCAATATAGAACACTCTAATTCAAATGACAAAGTTTGGTCAAGGTACAAAGATTGGTAAGAATGACATTGTAGCCTGATTTGAGATACTTTCATTTTATCTTACTATTTTTTCAATTGACAAGCAAATAAGACCCAGGACATTTGATGATGCAAGTGGATTCTGCTCTCACGTTTCTCACAGAGATGATACCAGGATTTGGTGAAGGAGCCACATGTCGAAGGGTCCCAAAACTGTGGGCTTTTTAGTTAGATTACCTTTTAAACAGGGAACATCAGACTTTGGAAAGCAGGGTGGAGTAGACTGCATTGGGAAGCAACTGTGTTGACTTTTTTTATTTGGGGGTGTTGGAAGATTCTCTCATCTATGATTCTCTTGGTATAAGTAATCCTCTCTTACCCTCACTGTTTGTTCATGACCAACTCGTGCCTCAACCACCTAACTCCTGTGTTTCACTCTCCTCTGGGGACCCTTCACTCCAGGAGGGTCTTTGGGGAAACCTCCACTAAAGGAGGGTCAATCCAGCCTCCTTTGTGTGGGTCTATATCCAGCCTATTAGAAATAATGCAAGAAGTAAGTCCAGTTTGGGGATTGATCATTTGTTTTTATGTTTTATTTTTATAAGTTGTTTTATGGCTGAAAACAAAAACCATACTTTACAATCCCTACTCCACATCTACTACCCACACCCCCGCCCCCCGCCCCGCTCAGAGGCAACCTCTTTCAAATCTCTTAGCTATATATTATGCACATTTAACTCTATGTTTCCAAATAGCAGATGCATAAATTCCTACAAGGTTGAGTTATTACTGGGTTTTTTCTGTGTGAAGCAGCAAAAGTTGGCGGTAGGATAAAGGGATGAGTTATGATATTTCTTTGGGGGTTCCTTGGAACTTGCTTTCACTTTCAGTTAATGCTCCAAAAGTTTCTTTTAAGATGACAGATTTTCTCAGAAATAGAAAAATCAAATTACAAACCTGTTTAGAAGAAACTAAAAAATTAACAACAGAAAGTACACTCCAGCAAAGAGCTCCATGTTACGCTATGGCAAGCTTTACTAACAGGTTCCCAGATAAACCCGTAGCATTATTATTTTGTGCACCAAGAAAACTCATGATGTTGGTGCACATTCATTTGCCAAAATATTCAGAAAATAACTTTCAAAAACCAAACCAGTTATGCTTAAAACTTACAAAACTATAAGTAATAATAAAGTTAAACCAGGATGTTTTACTAGTGAGCAGACCTCATACTTCACCAAATTTAATAAATGTTTTATTATAAAAATTCACTGTGTCTTCTTGTGCTAGGATGAAGACATTGAAGGCTATAAAAGTCAAAGGAGGCTGGGTGCAGTGGCTCATGCCTGTAATCCCAGCACTCTGGAAGGCTGAGGCAGGCAGATTACCTGAAGTCGGGCATTCGAGACCAGGCTGACCAACATGGAGAAACACCGTCTCTAGTAAAAATACAAAATTGGCCGGGCATGGTGGCACATGCCTGTAGTCCCAGCTACTCGGGAGGCTGAGGCAGGAGAATCACTTGAATCTGGGAGGCAGAGGTTGTGGTGAACCAATATCACACCGTTGCACTCCAGCTTGGGCAACAAGAGCAAAACTCTGTCCCCCCACCAAAAAAAAGTAAACAAAACATATGAAATTGTAATCAAAATAGTCATTCTTATCTACCATGGAAATGTAAACTATGTGCCCTGCTTGCCAATTTGTTCTGCTATTTATGCAATGCCCTTCTTGGATCCTGGAATAAAATGGCATTGTTCTCAATATTACTGGCACGCACATATTTTAGAGACTTCATATTACCCACAGCTATAAGCCTTTTAAAAATTATATGTTAAGGCCCCTTCTACTTATACTATAACAAGTACTCTTTTCAGGAAAGCAGTTACTTCACAGGTATTTTCAGCTACTTCCTTCAGTACAGAAGTAAGTTCTTTGGGAAACAATCATCAAGAAAAATAGGGCCTTTTATTACAAGTATTCCATTTGTTCCATTTCTTGTGAAAACATCAAGATATTGAAGACATGGTAACTGTATCAATAGATACTTCAAAAGGAAGTACACCAAACATTTTAATAGTTTGACAAACTGGAGTATAAGGAAAATGAGTTAGAGCGTGCTCTCAAAGAGTTCACTGCCTAATAAGGAAGACACAATACTGGAAGTCATAATACTACAATATGATGCTACAGGAACTCAGAGGATAAAGAACCAGAGGCTGCTTGGAAGATAATGTCTGACCTGATTCTGGAAAAAGAAAAAAAAAAAAAAAAGCCACAAAAAGAAGGGGAGGCTGAAATACATCAGTGGTACTACTATGTCACTTACCACTTATAGTAATAGTGGTATTATTATATCTCTTGTGCATCAGTGATTAAATTATACCTGTGTGTACAGGTGTCACCTGGCCCTCTTTGCATCATCTTGTGGGAATTGTGGTTTAGAAAACCAGCATTAAAAAATGCAAATACTCTGGCTATGGCTATTGGTTTCATTAGTAAATTTTTCTTTATCTTTGACCCAGAAGTCTTGGGTCTTCCACCAGGATTCATGAAACTGTGGCAGGCTAACTTGTTAGCTTTCAAGAGGAGTAAAATTTCAGCCCTTTCAAAGTTCTTAACAGTGACTGTCTCACATATTGTTACATTTTGCTGTATAACAAACAAATACGAAATTTAATGGCTTAAAACGGTAACAACTAAAGATAGACATACACATCAATGAAATGGAATAGAGAGTCCAGAAATATACACAGATAAGTAAGATCAAATAATTTTTTTACAATGGGACACAGGTAATTCAATGGAGTAAAGACAATTTTTTTCAACAGATGGTGCTAGAATAAATGACTATCCATATGCCCCAAAGTAAATATCAACCTATATCCAACACCTTACATAAAAATTAACACAAGATAGACCATAGATCTACTTTAAAATGTAAACCTATAAACCTTTAAAAGTAAATGTAGGAGAAAATTTTTATAACTCTGGGTCGTGCCAAGAATTCTTAGATATTACACCAAAAGTACAATTCATAAAAGAAAAAAACTACAATCCGGGCTTCATAAAAAATTATGAATATTTGTTGTGTGTAAGCCACTGTTAAGAGAAAAGCACTGTTAAGAAAAAACACAAACTGAGAGAATATGTTTGCAAATTCTATATTTAATAAAGGACTTGAATCCAGAATTTATTGAGAACTCTCAAGACTCAAAAGTAAGAAAACAATCAAATTTTTTAAAGTGAGCAAAATATCTGAACAGGGACTTCACCAGGAAGATATATATATATGGCAAATAAGCACATGTAAATAAGTTCAACATCGTTAATTATTAAGGAAATGCAAGTTAATACCACAATGATATACTACTATATACCTATTAGACTGTCTAGGGGTTTTCTTTAATGATAATACCAAGCTCAAATGAGGACATGTGAAGCAACTGGAACTCACTCACTACTGGTGAGAATGTAAGGTATGGCTACTTTGGAAAACAGTTTGGCAATTTCTTATAAAATTAAATTTTAGGTATTTTATCCAAGATAAATAAAAAGTGATGTTCACACAAAATCCGGTGTATAAATATTTCTAGCAGCTTTATTCGAAATTGTTAAACACTGAAAACAAATGTCCCAAATGTCCTGGTGATTGAATAAAACAAACTGCGATACATCCAAAAAACAGAATGCTACTCACCAATTAAAAGGAACAAAGTACTGACACAATCACACAATGAATCTGAAATCCATTAATGTAAGTGAAAGGAATCAAGCTCAAAAAGCTATAAACTGTAAAATTCCATTTATGTCATTCTGGAGAAGGCAAAAGTAGCACACAAAACAGATCAGTGGTTTCCAAATCTTGGGTGTGAGGGAGGGTTGACTACAAAAGAGCAGCACAAAAGAATTTTGTTGAAGGATGATGGAACTGTTCCAGTGAGAGTCACACAATTCCACTTATTTGTCAAACTTCATTAGAACTATACATCAAAAAGACTGAATTTTATTATTTCTCACAATTTAGGGGATCAACTGGAGTTAGTCGGATGCTTCTTTGGCTCTATGCTGCATTAGCCAGGGAAATTTACAAAGCAGCATTGATCAGAAACTGGGCTAACCTGGAAGGTCAAAGAGGCTTCACTCCTGTCTGGCATGTTGGAGCTCCTCCATGTGGCCTCTTCCTGTGGCTAGCTTGGGCTTGTGAAGTTAGCCCAAGAGATTATGGTGGGAATGACTCTGCCAGCTCTGGGCCTAAACTTTAAGAGGGCTGGCAGCTTCCATCTTATTCTGCAAGGCCAGCCATCATGTAAGAAGTTTAGCTATCCTGAGACTACTGTGCAAGGAAGAAAGAGGACCAGATTAAAGACGAGGGTAAATCGAATCCATCTTTTGATAGGTGGAGTGATGGATGCACAACAGCGAGGGGGGAAAATTAGAGCAGCCATCTTTGGAGACTACCTAATGCCCAGAGGCACTAAAAATGCCCCAAAGCACTGAAAAATGTCCATTTTGTTCAGAAATTTACTTACTGTGGTGCCCATAGATTAATTTTATTAACATGACAGGAGGATTGTAAGCCAAATTATAAATATATGAAGACTGATTAGAAAACAAAGAAGTGAGACAGTGAATATAATTACTTCATAGACTAAAAAAAAGAAATGAGAAAGGCTCCCAGATACATGCAGGGTAACACAAAGAAAAGCTTTCAAATTATAGAAAAAAAAAAAACTAAAATTTTTATAAACTGAGTAGACAGACCCATCAAGATAGTTAAAAACAAAAAGTACAAGAATTGAACTTGTAAATGAAAGAAATGAAATAATGTAAGTTAAAAGAAAAAGTAATAAAACATGTTTATAACCTCAAAGTAGGGAAGTACTTCCCAAATGGACAAAAATAAGGATACTATAAAGAAACCTTACAAAAAGACAATTTAGAAGATGAATGACTGACCAAATGGAAATATTTGCTAGATAGGTAATCTGTAATACTTAAAGACTTATAACATGTCAATTAGAAAGACAATCCATATGAAAAAAAACTG
Source organism: Piliocolobus tephrosceles (assembly GCF_002776525.5). NCBI lineage: Eukaryota > Metazoa > Chordata > Mammalia > Primates > Cercopithecidae > Piliocolobus > Piliocolobus tephrosceles. The sequence goes on along the minus strand of NC_045436.1, from coordinate 83,043,312 downwards.
GGCAAAGGAGCAAAGGACTATATAGTACAAATGTACAATGCAAAAAATAAGACAAATATTACTAATAAGCAATGATGAGATGCTCAATCCTACTAGTAATCAGGAAATTGCACATGAAAATAAAATATCTTTTTCCTATAAAATTGACAAAAATTAGAAATATTGATTAGTACCCAGTGATGATGAAGAAATGGGGAAGTGGACACTCACAGACTCTTGGTTGTAATATAATTGGTACAAATTATTTGAGAAGTAATTTGGTGGTACTCGTTATAATTCAAAACAAGCATATCATTTGAGTCAGCATTTTAGCTTCTAGCAATCTAATTTATGAAACTAAAAGCATAAGTATGGAAAGACATATGCAGATGGATTTTTGTATTATAAGCAATATTGAAAATTAGAAATAATCTAAATATACATAAAGAAATGATTGAGGCCGGGCACGGTGGCCCACACCTGTAATCTCAGCACTTTGGGAGGCCGAGGCACGTGGATTGCCCGAGTTTAGGAGTTCAAGACCAGCCTGGCCAACATGGTGAAACCCTGTTTCTATTAAAAATAAAGAAATTAGCTCGGCATGGTGTCAGGTGCCTGTAATCCCCGCTACTCAGGAGGCTGAGGCAGGAGAATCACTTGAACCCGGCGGGCAGAGGTGGCAGTGAGCTGATACCGCACCACTACACTCTAGCCTGGGTAACAGAGCAAGACTCCATCTAAAAAAAAAAAGAAAAGAAAAAGGAAAGAAATGATTGAATAAATTCTAAAGCTACCATATAATTGAATATCATGCAGCCAATATAAAAGGCAGATCTATATATTGATTTGTTAGTATGAAAAGCAAATTTTCAATCAATTACAGAATAATTTTATTCTTGAAAATATGAAAACATCTGATTATCCACATAGATGTATTGCATATATTCAAGAAAGATAAATTTAATTAACATAGATTACCTTAGGGAAGATGAAATTTGATGACTGGGTAATAGAAGGAACATTCTTCTATACAATTTAGATAATTTTTAAGGTGAAATTACAGATGATTCTTTTTGTTATTTTCTAGTATTCTTCTGAAATAGGAGAGCAAATAACTGCTGGAGCAAGGATGTGGAGGAGACTGGAGAGAAAAGAGCCAAGGACATACATGGAAAGGCTCATCTCAGACACCATAGACCCTTCACTCTGTACGTGCAAGAAAAGAGGGAAGAGTTGGGGGAGATATAGATCAGTAGGGGTGCAGGAGGTAGGGTGGGAAACCTGGGAGTCGAGACATCTTGCCTGATGGTCCTGATTTCTCAATAAAGATGAGGATGAAACCTGGGCTTGAAAAGAGTGGTCAGGATTTGGAAGAATCAATGAAAAAAAGAAGAAAGGATATTCACCAAGGATAAGGCAGGAAAAGTGCACCCTTGGAGTTTTATATAGGCCTAGAAGCGGCCCTTAAATGCAAGGCAGGCTGGGAATGTAATCTTGCCTTCTGGCCAGAAAGAAGAGAATAGATTTTGATGGGCTGCCATCATCCTCTGCCGCATTGTGACTACCTTAGATTTTCTCGGTAACGTAGATCACTTTTCCTACTGCCTCACAAATCTATATTCAATTTTACACTCATCCATACTCAATTTGAACAAGTTTCCCTTTAAAAACTTTTTATTATTTTTTAACTGACAAAAAGTACTTCTATTTATGGGGTACAATATGATGTTTTGTAGTATGTATATCTTGTGGAATGGCTAAATCAAGGTAATTAATATGTACATTACCTCACATATTTTTGTGTAACTTAGAATCTATTCTCCCAGCAATTCAATTTTTTTTTTAATGAAGACATTATAGAATTACTGAAGCTGAAGAAAAACCTTAGAAATTTTCTCATCCAATTCTCTCACTGTATGGATTAGAAAATGGTGACACACAGAGATAAATGATTTTCCAGTACGGCATAGCTTAGAAATAGTCTTTGGACTGACCCAGGCCAGAGCAGTTATCATGATGCCATACAAATACAAACAGCCTGTTACTGTGATTAAAAGGTAAGAGATACTATATCTGTGATCATTACAAATAGATATCTCCAAATTAAAAATAAGAATTGTGCTTTGAAAATTAGGCATTCTCTCTATTAAACAAAAATTACTCCTATTTAGGCCATAATCCTAAGCAACTTAATGCAGGAACAGAAAATAAAATACTGCATATTCTTACTTATAAGTGGAGCTACACATTGACCACACATGGACATAAATATGGGAACAATAGACATAGTGGACTACTAGAAAGGAGAGGGAGGGAGCGGGGAGGGGGTTGAATAACTACCTATCAGGCACCATGCTCACTATGGATGACACCCATATCCCAAACTTCAGCATCACACAATATTCCCATGTGACAAATCTGCACATGTACTTCCTGTACCTAAAATAAAATTTGAAATAAAAAATTACCCCATTAAAGGCGATTGTATGTAATAAGTATATTACAATTACTTTTATATGAAATGCATTAAAATAAGTGAGAAGAGGTGAGTAATTTAAATTGATGTATATTTTTAATATCAGTAGCTTCTCCAGATCCTATAGTTTGCACCATATTCACACTCTTCAAAACACCATTCAAGGCGATGCCATGCTTTGGGAAATATCACAGTGCCCTCTGCAGCTTCAGCATAAATAACACAGTTGGGGAAAAAAGAGTAATTGAAACATCAAGATAAAAGTGTGTGCAATTAATATGCCTCAGAAATTCACTTTTCTTCTTAAACTGAATGAAAATACTTAAATAAAGATCACATTTAAGCACAGTTCACTACAGCATGTATGACAGGTACCTTTTTACGTAAAAGGCAATACAGAAAAAGATCTATATGTGTGCATATCTGTAAATTATTTTGAAGAGAATACTTTAGGAAATGGTACAGTTGCCTCTAGGGAGGTGAAATGACACCTTAGGAGTCAACGTAGGAAGATTTGTTTTTCACTGTGAATCTTCTGTTCATTTGAATCTTTTGATTATATTGCAGGTATTAGTCTTTCAGGTAAAAAAAAAAGTTAACAAAAAATTTTGATTGCCTATGAGAGAAATGGTAGGCATCCAAATGTTAAGCCTCTCTGTCCAGAAGTTCCATCACTTTAGATAGGTTATTTAATCTGTATGCTTTCCCTGACCACTCAATCTATTTTTATTTTTATATTTTTAAAATTTTTTTAGTTGGATTTACTTGGTCCATCTCTTTTTCATTAGAACATGTTTATTTCTTTTTCCTCTTTTTGAAATTTTTTCTAGATTTAGGGGCTACATCTGTGCATGTCATGCAGTTGTGTTACATGGATATATTGCGTCGTGATGAAATTTGGGTTTTCGGTGTTCCCATAACCCAAATAGTGAACACCGTACCAAACTGGTAGTGTTCCATCCCTCAGTCCCCTAGTATTCTCCCACCTTTTGGAGTTGCCAGTGTCTTTTTCACTCTATATGTCTGATATGGTTTGGCTGTGTCCCCACCACATCTCATCTTGAATTTTAATCCCCATAATCCCCATGTCTCATGGGAAGGACCTGGTGGGAAGTGATTGGATCATGGGGATGGTTTCTCTCATGCTGTTCTCTATTACTGAGTGAGTTCTCAAGAGATCTGATAGTTTTATAAGCGTCTGGCATTTCCCCTGCTCCCACTCACTCTCCTGCCTCCTTGTGAAGAAGGTGCCTGCTTCTGCTTTGCCTTCCACCATGATTGTGTTTCCTGAAGCCTCTCTAGCCATGCAGAACTGTAAATCAATTAAAACCTCTTCATAAGTTACCCAGTCTCAGGTATTTCTTTATAAGCACCATGAGAACAGACTAATACAATGTCCATGTGTACCCACTGATTAGCTCTCACTTATAAGTGACAACATGCAGTTTTTGACTTCCTGTTTATGAGTCATTTCACTTGGGACAATGGCCTCCAATTCCATGCTTGTTGGTTATTATTCTTTTATTTTATTTATTTATTTTTAATTTATTTATTTCATGAATAAGTTCTTTAGTGGTGATTTCTGAGAGTCTGGTGCACCCATCACCCAAGCAGTGTACACTGTACCCAATGTGTACACTTTCATCTCTCACGCCCTCCCACCCTTTCCCCCAAGTCCCCAAAGTTCATTGTATCATTCTTATGCCTTTGAGTCCTCATAGCTTAGCTCCCACTTACAAGAACATATGATGTTTGGTTTTCCATTCCTGAGTTACTTCACTTAGAATAACGGTCTCCAATTCCATCCAGGTTGCTGTGAATCCCATTATTTAATTACTTTTTATGGCTGAGTAGTATTCCATGGTATGTATACATCACGATACTCTGGATTAGCTTATTGGAAGCAGCCCTGCCTCTTCACAATTTATTCATGAAAAAGGGTAATCCCTATGAGCTCATAGCTAGATAACCAAAACAAATTCTGAATGAGTAGACTCTATTTTATTCACTGATTTATCTCAACTAATTTATTTAACTTGAGAGAAACTAATATTCATGTGGTTAAAATGTTAATAGCTATGAAATAATATTATAAAATGAAAGATGAATCTATTTTCCAACTCAGTCCTTTCCCTCCAAAGAAAGCTAGGTGTATTGTGTGTATCTTCCCAGAAATTATGCCAGTAAGTATTTGAGTAATACTTAAGTAATAAGTATTTTTTAATTGAATGTTTACTCTATGTCAAGCACCTTTGTATGCACAGGGGATAAGGAGTAAACAAAAATTATGTCACTCTAGTGAGAGGAGACATATATACATAAATTAATACTCATACACATATTATGTCTAAAAGTTACAAGTAATCTTATAACTAAGAAGAAGATTTAAGAAATAGAAGTAACATACAATGGAGTTGCTATTTTATACAGAGAGAGCTATGAGAGGGTGACATTTGAGGAGACGCTGGAATCAATGGGAAGGAGGCAAACATGGATATCTGGAGTGAGAGGCTTCCATCCAGACAGAGCAGCCAGTGCAAAGGTCTTAAGAGGGGGTTTGTCTGGGATTCAGGAAACTGCCCATGGCTGGTGTGGCTGGAGTAGGGAGAGCAAAGGGGAGGGACAGTGGTAGGAGGTAAGGCCAGAGGGCAAACAAAGGGCAAGATCATGTAAGGCTTGGAGACAACTGAAAGACATTGGGTTTTGTTCTGAGAGAAATCAGAGGGTGGGGATGAAGGTGTGGCACTGGGGGTCTTGAGAGAGGAGTATCATGAGCTGACACATTTTCAAAGAATCACTCAAATTGCTGTGTTGAGAACAGACTGGCAGTGGGGGTTGGCAAGGGTAGAAACACTGAGATGAGTTCAATGCTAGATGATGGTATTTTGGACCAGGTAGCTGAAGCGTAAGTTGTGACAAACTGTCATATTCTGAAATATTCTCAAGGTGGCCCTGACAGAATTTTCAGGTGAGAAGCTGAGCAGCATGGCTCCAGAGTTTGCACCTGGATAACCGGAAGGATGGACTTGCATCAACTGAGAAGCAGAAAACTGCTGATTAAGCAGATTTTGAGGGGAAGAACATGAATTTAGTATTAGACATTTTAAGTTTGCCACATATATTAGACACTCAATATGAGAGAAATTAAGGCATATGTTTACTGTTAAGACTGGTTTACTAGAGCAGGAGAAAATGATAATGCAGGACAGAGAGTGAGAAGGAGAGAACTGGATCCAGTGCACACATGGAGAGTTTCCAGAGTGGAAAACACACAGGTGCTTATCAAGTTACAGTCTGGAAGGCGAGTATGCAATCACAAATGCACATAGTGAGTAGCCAGGCTGACAGGAGCTAGGGCAAAGTCTTTTCTGGAAGTTTCTATTTTCATAGTGAAATGAAGAATGTCTTGTTTGAAGGAATTAATGAATCCCTTTTTATTCCCTTGCTTAAAACACTCCATAGGCTTCCCCTCACCCTTGAGAATAAGATCCAAACATTTTATCACAGTCCACGAGGCCCCACGGGACCTGGACCTGGACCTGCCTACCTGTCTCCATTGCCATAAATGCTTCAGTCACAGGGTCCTCCCCTTTGTGTCTCAGGCAGATGACAAACTCGATCAAGCCTTGGCTTCTTTGACTTACTTGTTCCTCTGTCTGGTACGCCCTTTCTCTTGTCCTCCCAAGTCTGGCTCATTCTTATCACATAGGTTTCACTTCAAAGGTCACCTCCTCAGGTCTTTCTTGAACATCTCATCTAAAGTAAACCTTCCTTCCAACATGTTATTTTACTATATATTTGTTATGTATTGTCTGCTGCTTCCCACAAGAATGTGTTTCATAAGAAACTAGCACTCTTATCCCACCTTATCACTCTCTCTCTGTCTCCTGATCCTACTAATCATTACTGTGTGTGTGTGTGTGTGTGTGTGTGTGTGTGTGTAGAAAAAGAGAGAGAGACAGAGATTGAAATTTTTCAGTATTATCCATCTCCCCTAAGAGAATAACAACTCTACAACAAGTGCTTTGTCTATTCTATTCACTGTTGTGCTTCCTGACCCTAGAACTGTATCTGGCACATAATAGTTGTTCAATGAATATTTCTTGATGAACAATATGGAAAGTCAGATGAGAAATTGGATATAGAGCATATAATAGAAAGCCTGGCATATAGTAAATATCCAATAAATGTCACCTGCTGTGATGATGACAACAAAAAGACAGTCATAGCGACTGTCATAAGTACAACTATGAAAAGCTGATGCCTTCTCTTTACTCGTGAACCAATCTCCTCTTGTCTCATTAGAAATTTTGATTAATCACATCTCCCTTCTCCTTCTTCATAGGTTCCTTGCTTTCAGCTATGTAGCATATCTGCCCACCATTAAAAACAAAAACTACAGTTAAAATATACCTTCCTTAACTCTGTATTTTCTTACTAGATATAGCCAAGTATCTTTACAGTCTAGCAATAAAGAAGAGTTGTTTATACTACCTCACAGCTGGTTAACCAATATTTAAATAACCAATATTTAAACAAATATTGAATGAATCGACTCAGTTTTCTTTACTCTTCTTATCTATTAACTAGTTTCTTTAAATTGAAAGAAACTACTTTCATCTAACTCAGTCTACCATCTAACTCAGTCCTCACTCTGCAAGGAAATTAGGCATATTCTGTCTATCTTTCCAGAAATTATGCATGTATATCCAGACATATTCTGTGTACATAACTGTGCACCTTGAATTTCTCTTAATAAATGAAACATCTTGGATAAGTTTCTAAAGTACACATAAAGAGCTAGGCCAGGCACAGTGGCTCATGCTTGTAATCCCAGCACTTCGGGAGGCCGAGGCAGGAGGATCGCTTGAGCCTAGAAGTTCAAGAAATGCCTGGGCAACACTGTGAGACCCCACTCCCTACCCTAATCCCCACCCCACCCTGTCTCTACAAAAAAATTAAAAATTATCTGGGCTGGTGATGTGCCTGTAATACAAGCTATTCAGGTTGAGGCGGGAACCCCTCTTGAGCTGAGGCCAGGAGTTGAGCCTTCAGTGCGCTGTGTACAGGCCACTGCACTCTAGCCTAGGTGACAGAGCAAGAACTCATGTCTATTAAAAAAAGAGAGAGACAAAAGGAAGACAAGCACTATTTTGGGGGAAAAAATTACTGTATTGAGAATTGATTTCCCTCTCAGTTAATAAAAGTTAACAACCCAGGCCAGGAGGGGTGGCTCACGCCTATAATCCCAGCATTTTGGGACACTGAGGCGGGTGGATCACCTGAGGTCAAGAGTTTGAGACCAGCTTGGCCAACATGGCGAAGCCCCCTCTCTACTAAAAATACAAAAATTAGCTGGGCGTGGTGGCAAGTGCCAGTAATCCCAGCTACTCCAGAGGCTGAGGCAGGAGAATCGCTTGAAAGAGAGGAGGTGGAGGTTGCAGTGAGCCGAGATGGCACCACTGCACTCCAGACTGCCGTGACAGAGCGAGACTCAGTCTCCAGAAAAAAGTATCAATCCATTACTCAATCAGTTTTTCAGTCCTCAGTTAATTATTTTCCCTAATTCAACCTCTTAGGAAGCCACAGCTAATGGAAACGAGTTACAGAAAGAGAGAAAGAAACAGGAAAAAAGCCTAAACTCAGATTTTCTAAGGCACACAACAGGCTTGTCACGTTTCTGGACTGCACAGTGAGTTTCAACTCTTGCTGTTTGAAGTTTATTTTAAACTGTTGGTGTAGTTTCTTTAAAGGACAGCAATTTTGTTTGGGTAGTGAAAAATACATGTATCTCTACCTGGTTTCGTCTACGGGTTCCAAACTCTTTAAGGATGGGATGGAGGATGATGTTCGCTGGCTTTTGGGAGATTACAGTATTCTGGTATTCCAGGACCACCGCTCTCCGCCAACTCCCGGGCGCCCCTCCCTTCGACCCTCTTCTGCGACTCTCCGCCAGGCCCTTTAAATCCCCTCTCGTGTTCCCGCCGCCCGCCTTGCGTCCCCCGCGCTGCGCCGCAGGTGGACTGGCCCATGACGTCACGGGGCCACGGCTCAATCAGATGCAGCGTTTGGGAAATTTTAAATTTAAAGGCGGGGCGGCCCGTGCGCCCTGAAGCGTCGGCCGCGGAGGGTCCTGGCCATTTTCCTGGGACTTGTTCAGCCTAAGACGATGGCGGAGGAAGGAGCCGTGGCCGTCTGCGTGCGAGTGCGGCCGCTGAACAGCAGGTAGGGGGCCCACACCACGGCCCGGTGCCCGCTGGGCCTGCGGCGCCGCCCTGAGCCGGAGGGGCGAGGCCTGCGGCGTTTCCAGGAGCCGCTGCTTCCCGGCTCTGCTGTCTAGTAACTCGGCAGCTGGCCACCGTTTCAGGGTCTGTAAAGTGACGGGGGAGGATCAGATCTAGAAGATACTTTCCAGCTGCGAGATTCACTTAAATTTAACTCAGTCTCACTGATATTACCGACCTTCCCCTCTGTGCTGCTCTGCCTTGCCGCGTCTGCTCCTCCCTGCCCCATTCCCCGCCCTAGAGAAGTCGTATGGAACCGTGCCTTCCTAGCCCTCATCACAGTTAGTCATTTTACACGTAACTGCTGTCTTGAGACCCCCTGAAGACAGGAGCTAGTCTGTCTTGTCACAATGAGTTCAGTCGTCACTCAAGACTTCATTCATTCTACAAATATTTATCAATTTTTTTAGTACCTTTGTACTATACAGACACTCCTGTCATTGCCCAGTGGTTCTTCCATTCTAATGGGGCGAGACAGAAAGTAAAGTTGAAAATGTAGATGTTAAGTGGTGTTATGTACGTAATAAATACTATGGAGAAAAAGCAGGAAGAGGAATCTAAATGAAGTCAGTTTGCTTCGCTGGCTTCTGGCCCTCGACCCAAAATGCTAACACTTTGTGTGAGTGTGAAATTTTTATTGAACACGGGGTTTAATAAATGTAAATACCAAGATCAGGAATCTCCTATTTTTGAGGATCTTGTTATCTAATGCCTTAAACCGCTGCATAAAGAAACTATTACGATACTTTGTGACAAGTGTTACGATGGGCAGGTGGAGAATGTTTGCTAGAGGAGTCATTAGTCCATCAGAGAGAAGACAACTTCCGTGGGGTGAGCTGGTGTCAGGAAAGTCTTGACACTTTTCAAGAGTGAAATAATGGCTATGTTACTTAATGGAAAGGAAAGTCAGAGTACTCCAGGCACAGAGAGGTTACATCTGTCATTTGGGGAAGACCTTCAGGTAGAGCTTAGGATGTATCTAGGAATTCAGAGGAAAATGGAAGAGAGAAAAGACATGATCTAGGATTCGTGCCATGCTGAGGATTTCATAAGTTTCCAAAAAGTTTTAAGAATTTTAAGCAAGACAGACACAATCAGTGTTGCATTTTGAACCATCCCTTAATTTACCAGTACTGGGGGAGAGGGTGAGAATGAAAGCCTTCACAAGAAAACACTTGAGGGGGCAGGAGGTCACTGAAGCTCCATTTAAGACTTGAATCCTCAAAGATGGACTTTCTTTCATTCTCTCATATTATTATCTTTCAAAATATCCTTTAGAAGGTGAAATCTTTTAAATTATCCCTCCTATGACATGACTTTTATGACTGATTAAAATGCAGTGTTTTTATTCTTTTAGAGAAGAATCACTTGGAGAAACTGCCCAAGTTTACTGGAAAACTGACAATAATGCCATTTATCAAGTTGATGGAAGTAAATCCTTCAATTTTGGTAAGCTTATACTAGCATAAAAAGTTACCGTGTTATCCTTTTGCTATTAAAAGTACAAAAAGCTAATAATATTAGAGTTGTCACTAAAGATTAGACTAAGCCTTCTACAAACTGCTTCACTGGAAACAAAATTGTTTATCCATCATGTGTTTAAGTAAGGTAACCAACTGGTATTTAAAACAGTTATAATCACAGTTACCTAATTTTCATCTAGGTAGATTCCAGACCCCCATGTGCAAACACTATGCCTTACTGACTCTGGAAAGAACATAGAAAAGTTGACTTGTAGTGGATTTTTTGAGTGTGTAAATGAACTCATTTTACCTTAGGGAAGGGTATTTTCAGAGAACCAAAAAGTTGAAGAAAATACTGTGTCTTAAATACTTGATCATCCTACATTCTGACAGTTTTACTTTTAGGAATAATTACTAATTTGGAATGAAAACACAGTTGATTCATTTGGTTTAACTTCTGTGTTGTTGTTGTTGTTGCTGTTGTTGTTTAGATCGTGTCTTTCATGGTAATGAAACTACCAAAAATGTGTATGAAGAAATAGCAGCACCAATCATCGATTCTGCCATACAAGGCTACAATGGTTTGTATTCACTCAATGTTGCAGAAACATTTTAGTCTTGGGCGTCTGTGCAACAAGCATGCATAGTTTTACCCATTATAGGTTTGTTTTTAATCTTTGCATATGTGTGTTTTGTTTTTTGCAGGTACTATATTTGCCTATGGACAGACCGCTTCAGGAAAAACATATACCATGATGGGTTCGGAAGATCATTTGGGAGTTACACCCAGGGCAATTCATGACATTTTCCAAAAAATTAAGAAGGTAAGTAACTTAACTGAATTTCTAGTATGTACTGGTAAAACTAGTTAAAACTGGGTACGAGTCTTAGTGTATTTCTCTTGTAAAGATGAAAGGAAGCAGATTTACAGTTATTGTTTGATTATCCATGGTGAAAGAAGAAAGATAGATTCACTTTTATCGCCACAACTTACTTTATAAAACTTAAATTTCTTTTATTCTTTCCCTTGAATTCTGCAACAATAATACTCTGAACAAAAAGTAGGCATTAAGGAACAAGAAAATTTTATCATGGTTAGCTCCACCTAACCATTTAACTATCAGTGACTATAAAGGAACAGTAGAAAGTAGCTATAGGTTAAAAAAAAAAAAAGAAGGGAAGCAGAAAGCCAGAATAGGCAACCTAGTTAGTTAAGAGGTGGTTTTAAATTAGCATTTTTATTAAAATAAGAACATCTTATAGTGTGATAGCAGATATTCTTGTCTTGCTCCTGATTTCAGTGGGGAAACTTTAGTGGGGATACTTCTGGTGTCTTCTCATTAAACATGATATTGACTTTTTTGCTGAGACAGATGTGCTCCATCTTATTAGAGAAAAATTCACCCGTCCCTATTTTATTAAATGTTTATATCAAAAATGAAAAAAAAATAAGAACATCTTTTGATAGGATTTTATTTTGAGCCTAGAGTTTGAGCCTAGAGTTGGTGTTCTCCCAGCTTTATGGTACTTCACTTTTCATTATTTCTATAGCGATGCTTTTATATTTTTGTGTTTATTATTTTGTCAACATTAGAACCAAGGGTTTTCTTAGTTTGTTTTACAGACATTTTACTTCTTTAAGCACATGAGCATTTAGTATTAGGTTTTCACAATTGGATGCTTCCTGGTGTTTTTATATAATTTTTTTCTTCTAGTTTCCTGATAGAGAATTTCTCTTACGTGTATCTTACATGGAAATATACAATGAAACCATTACAGATTTACTCTGTGGCACTCAAAAAATGAAACCTCTTATTATTCGAGAAGATGTCAATGTGAGTAACAGACTTAAGGGAGCTTTAAAATTGACTGACTTATTGGGTTTATTGTTCTTGAACGTTTACCTGTAATTTCTATAGTTTTTAAAGTGTCTCCTATTTCTATAGTATGTGAGGGTTTTTTTGAAGTATTTATATTCATCTTTTAAACAACATGAATAGTTTTCAAATACTGACAGCTCTAATGTTTTGGTTTAAGTGTAAAAATAGCAAGATGGAAGGGAAGTATCAGCTTAGAATTTGGTGTGCTTTGGTATATGGTATAAATTGTGGGTATTCATAGAATTACTTGTTATATTTCTACAGAATTATGATTCCATTTGCCACTTTTAACTTTCACAAATGAATTCTATAATAGTTTGCACCTTGTTTTGAAAAGCAAACTTGTGACTTCTATTTCTCTAATCTTTCTGTAATTAAACTTGTTTCAGAGGAATGTGTATGTTGCTGATCTCACAGAAGAAGTTGTATATACATCAGAAATGGCTTTGAAGTGGATTACAAAGGGAGAAAGTAAGACTTTATGCTGTATTTCTTTAAAATACTTGTAAAAACTATCTTTTCAATCAAGCACATTTAGGCTTCAAATCACACTTCTTTAAGTTAAAAATTATTGTGTTTCTGTGGATTTTAATATATATGCAGCTGAAATATAACTCATTTTTACAGAGAACAGGCATTATGGAGAAACAAAAATGAATCAAAGAAGCAGTCGTTCTCATACCATCTTTAGGATGGTAGGTAATTCTCTCTGTCTGTCTATTAGATCTTCCAAGTAAGAATGCACTAATTTTTCTACAGCTTGCTTTTTCTATCTAGATTTTGGAAAGTAGAGAGAAGGGTGAACCTTCTAATTGTGAAGGATCTGTTAAGGTATCCCATTTGGTGAGTATTAATGAACCATAATAATGTACTGTATGAGCCAAAACAAAATTTAATTTAGCTGCTGGATGTTTGGTTTAATAAGAACTGTTAACTGAACTAAATGTGGGAGGAAGTCTACAACTTGTCTGCTTAGTCTTGTCAGTATCATCAAATTCTTAGCTAAAATGTTGTAGGAAAAATTCAGAGGATCTTTCTTCCTATTATGTCATGGTTGCCGTCTCCTAAAATTTAAATGTCAGGGCTATAGGGTTATAGGGATTGATGTTTTTTCTAACCATTAATGAAGTAGAATTTTTTTTGTATACACATTTAATAATTTAAGTCATCTCAGAATTTGAGGGTCTTTTTTTAAAATCAGCCAATGTAATTTAGACTTAACGTGATCAACAAAAATCTAGGTTGGATGGTTAAAAAGTAATCACATTATTTTAGGTTTTACTTAAGTACAATAAGAAAATACGTTTTGTATTATAAACATAGTATTTTAGACTGTAAATCCATTGAGGAGTGATACTGCATTCATCCTTGTAGCCCCAACACATTGTACCTATTTTATGTCTAATATAGATTTGTTGAATAAGTAAATGTAAGCATTATGCAAACATTCTTATATAACACATAAGTAAACCTTCACTTCCTTCTTGCCACACTAAATTATTGCTGTCTCTTTCTTGCTCCTTTTCTACCATTTACCATATTGCTTTATTCTGCATCTTTAGGGCCTAAATTCTGTAGCTTGATGTGGGATATGATTTAAGATTATTTCAGTAGGAAACTTCAGGGAAAAAAGCAATCTATGATATGTTTATTTATTTTCAGATTTTATAAAGTTAGATTATTAACTACTTAATATTCAATCCTAATTTCACCTTAGCTATTTTGCTATAAAATTATATAACTTATTTTAGTAGACTTTAATCTTGTTTTAATTTAAAAATAAAAAACCAAATCCTAACCTCTTTTGTTTTCTCATCCAAGACTGTGATATTTCATATAATTTTAACTTTTAATAGTTTAGCTTTAATACTCTTGGCATATTCAGTGATCTACTTGATGATTTTCCTCATGTTACTTGATGCTCTGTCATCGGTGTTCCATCTGTTCCAACCCTCCAGCCTACACACTTACAATAAGAATCTTCTTGGAAAGAAGTCTCCTCTAAGGAGTCATCTCTGGCTCTTTAGTGGTGGCTCTTTTCTGATTATCTCCTGGCGTTGGTGGGATGATAATATCCAGTTTCTCTTAGCTGTACTCCTCTGTTTTCTACCCCGGCTTCTTTTTCTCTACCCTCCTAAAAAAATTAAAAAAAAAAAAAAACTTGGAGGTATCCTGTGGCCTTTCTTACTTAAGTTCTTGCTCTCAAACATTCTGTCATCATTTCCATGTTGATGACTGCCAAATATTGTATCTGTAGTCTCTGAATTCTAATTCATGTCTTCCTAAAGATGGTTATAATTGTGTCCCATCAATATCTCAAACTTTAATATGTCTAAAACAAAACTTATTTTCTTCCTACCATAGTGAATATTCCTTATTTCCAGTAAAAGCAGCATTATCCTAGCTGCCTAAGCTGGACACCCAAGTCAATTTTGACTCATCTTTTTCTGCCTTTCTCTTTGTCCACTTGTCCCATTTCTTATTGATCCTACCTTTGAACATTCTTGTGGGTGCTACACTCGTTTACTTTCTCGTCTCTCTTCAATTACGTCAGTCTTCTAGAACCTTGTCTCCGTGACTCTTGTCTTTGTTTCTTGAAGTCATAGTAAGGATTTCTAATATATTAACCACTGCTTTTGTATGTCACTTCCTGGGGCAAGATTTGGACACTCTTGACCAATCTAACTTTATTTCCTTCTGCTTCAATAAACTCCTCCCTCATAGGTTGGGCCTATGAGTATCTTTGAATATGAATGCATGTTCTCATCTTTAACCTTCACTCATGCTGCCTTCATTACCACTTTGCCCTTTTATTATGTATCTGTGTCATCTGTAGTGGACACTATGCAAGAAAAATCAGACTCAACTGGTAATACATATTTACCTGCCTAGTCTCAAAAATCTCCACAGAGAGAAGTAACTTAAAGTTTTGACTTTCTTTCAAATCACTCACATTATTTACTAAGTCGTTATTGTGTTCTGAGCATGGTGTGGGGCTCTGAGATTAAAAAAATAAATAAACAAGACATCCCTCCACTGCTTCTCTTACAAGCAGTTTCCTCCGCCGCCTCCCTAACCCAAGCTGGTATTATCTCCCACCCAGATTCCTGCCCCATCCACCTGATGGGGCTGCCTGCAGCTGCTCTTGCCCCTTCCCACTCCATTCTCCACCCAGTAGTCGTAGTGGATCCATTGTGGAAGCCATTGCTGAGCTTTATGCAGGGTTCTATTACTCCCTTGCATAAAGCCCTACAATGGCTTCTCATTGAATTTAAACATTTCAGAGTGTTTTATCTTACTTAAAAAGTCCTGCGTAATCTGGCCCCTGTCTGCTTCTCTTATTCTATCTTTTCCTGTCTTCACTTCACCACCTGTTCCACACTGCCTTTTCTATTTTTTTGAACACACTGAGCACATTCTGCTTTGTGACTTAAATGTTTTGGCTCTTCTTTTTGTCTAGACTACTGTTTCCCTTGATCTTTTTGGGACCAGCTTCCTCTTCTCTGGTCATTCAGATCTCAGCTTAATGACAAGCCTTACACTGCTGTCCAATCCCGTGAACCTAAACCTACTAGCCCCTTTTCCAGCTCTATATTTAAATAATCTGTGTTATACTTATCACAACATGTTTCTTATTTGTCTTTTTATCTCTTCTCACCAGCCTCCTCCTCTGTAGAATGTAAGCTCCATGAGAGCAGAGATCTTATTTATTTGTAGCCCTAGCACCTGATGCACTTCCTGGAGCATGATAAGTAGCCACTTCTTTTCAATAATATTTGTGAAATGAAAGAGAGGTCCAACTCTTAAATATGCCACAGTAAAGTCATGGTATTGCTATAGCATAGTGCAGCTAGCATACATGACTAGCCCAACAAAAGAAGTGCTATAACTGTAAGTTGTATCTATAAGTCATGTTTATAAAGAGTTCTGGTTATGCAGTTCAAGGAGCAGTTCATCTGAGATCTGGCAGGGAGGAAGGATAAAGTAGGCAAAGCTACATTGAGGAGATAATCTTTGTACCTGGTTCTTGAATAAAGAATAAAGACCGACTAGAACATTATAACTAACTGAATAAAGGAAATAGCAAAAAGCTTGTGCTTGAAGGTGTAGAAGTACATGGGGTGTTTGGGGAATAGTGAGTAGTTCAACTAGAGGTTGAACTAAGGGATAGATAGGTTGAATAAGGGATAGATAGATACAAAGTTGGAACAATGCAAGTGCCAGCTTATAAAGAATTATATTTGCCATAGTAAGTTTTTGGAGTTTGTATAGGAAACAGAACCTATACTGGCAGCATTATGGAAGATATAAAGAAAGGAACGGATAGAGAACAGTTTGACTCAGAGAAAAAAGGGAATGCCTAAACAGTAGCATGGGAGACATGGATACAGATAGAATATTCTGATATACCATGTATTAAAAATATTCTTTCAGTAGTTTGAATTTTATTATTTCAGATTGTCTGCCCTAAAGATTTATTTTTATCTATCTTACAGAATTTGGTTGATCTTGCAGGCAGTGAAAGAGCTGCTCAAACAGGAGCTGAAGGTAATTAAAACTCATGAAATATGTTAGTCTTAGTGTCTTCCTATTTTACAGAATTAAAAAGTATTACCAGGCATTTTTAGAAATTGATAAAGTAATTATATTCATTATTAATAATATTCATTAATGATGATTTTTCTGATAAAAGTCTTTTAACATAGAAATCAGCATCTGTATCTGGTTAATTTTTATTTTAGTCTACAATAGCATCAATTAAAAAATGAAAATTATACAATTGATGGTATTGTACAGCAGGAAAGCCCATGAGAATTCCATAAAAGCCATTTAAACTTTCAAAATAAGGAAATTAAGAAAGATAGTGGGGTACAAAATTAATGTACAGATACTAGTTTTAGAAAGTTAAAATATTAATAAAAACCAGTTAAAATATTTAGTAGACAGAAACACTCCGTTTACAATAACCTAAAAGATGTGATACCTAGGAAGAAACTCAACAAAGATTTGTACAAGACTGATATAAAGAAAATGTTTTTTTTTTTTTTTTTAATTTTTTTGAGGCAGACTGTCACTATGTCTCCCAGGCTGGACTGCAGTGGCACGATCTCAGCTCAATGCAACCTCCACCTCCTGGGCTCAAGCAGTTCTCGTGCTTCAGCCACCCAAGTAGCTGGGATTACAGACATGCATCACCACGCCCAACTAATTTTTGTATTTTTAGTAGAGACAGAGTTCTGCCATGTTGCCTGGGCTGGTCTTCAACTGTTGGCCTCAAGTGATCCGCCCACCTCGGCCTCCCAAAGTTCTGGGATTACAGGTGTGAGCCACCACACCCAGCCTAAGAAAACTTGTAAATCAGACTTGAAGAACACAAACAAATACTTGAAAAAATGGAAAAGCATACTTAGATGTAGAAGATTCAAAATCACAAGGATATCAGGCCTCTGGGTTAATTTCTAGATTTAACACAATCATAATAAAAATATGAAGAGTACATTTTCATGTTTAAACTAAGTAAGATGATTTTAAAATTTGTACGGAAACATAAAAACAGACAAGAGTAGCCGGGAAAATTCCAAAAAGCAGAAAGTGGAATTTAAGATTTTACTATCGTACTATAAGATAGTAAAACATATTATAATGCCATAGTAATAAAACTATGTGACTTGTCAGCCTGGTGGAATAGAATAGAAAATCCATCAAGAGTCCTGAATACATACGGAAGTTAGAATACAATAAAAATGGTCCTTCAAATATGTGAAGAAAAGATAGATTATTCATTAATTGATGGCCATTTGGGAAAAAAATTATCCATATGTCATATGCCAAGGAATGCATTAAAAGTGGCTCAAAAATTTCAATATTAAAAAAACTATAAAAATTATTAGAAGTCAACTTACAGTGGGAAAACCCTTTTGTAACTGATACAAAGTCCGGATGCCTTAAAAGTTTAAAAGAAACCAACAAAAACTGGGCAAAGATATAAGTGAATAGTTCATAAGGCTTAAATGGTTTAGCTTGCACCTGCACTCTTGCCATTAGAAGAGCTGCTGATCCAAGGAAGATTAGAAGTTTGTTCAACAGACTTGAGCTCGTTTTGCAGCCTGTTGCCACTCAACTGAGCCTAGCCTACATCCACCAAACCAGTCCCTCCTCAGACCTGTGAACAAAAAATAAATGCTTGTGTTAGCTGGTTGGTTAGGTAGTAATGTTACAGCAGTAGCTAATTAATGCACCTGTGAAATAACATCTGTTCAAAGTTATTTTTTGCAATTTTTTTTGTATAGGCAGTAGATTGAAAACCTACATGTCCTTCAGCAGGGGATGGGGTGGGTGAATGAAGTCTGATGCAGCCGTAAAATGGAATTTTATACTTTAAGAAAGAATGAAAAAGATCAATGTTTACCGATATGGAGATTTTCCAAGATATGTTGCCAAGTGAAAAAAAGCAAAGTGCAAAATAGTATGTATGGTCTATTACTATTGATATCGGTGAAGAAAGAAGGAAATAAATATATATGAACTTGTATTTTTAAAAATCTCTAAAGAATAATAACAGTGGTGTCCTGGCAGAGGTATAGGAACTGGTTGAATATGGGATAAAAGTGAAAGGGAGCTTTTTCAAAGTGTACTTTTCTTTAAAAAACTTTTTGAACCATGTAAGCATATTAACAATTTAAAAATGAGAAATTAGAGGTTAATTTGCTTATAACTTCATAGTTGCCTATATTTAGATGTTGGAAAACAAAATTGATTTGAACCGAAGAGCTAGAGAAGCTCTTTCAGGAAACAGGTCTTTTTTCCCTCACATTCTTCCCTCTCTCTTCATTTTTTTCTTTTTACTATTTTTCTCAGGTAATAACCTTTCTGATTCACTTGAAGTGGGACCAATAGGGAAAGAGCTCCTTCTACCACTGATACTAAAGATGGGCTCATGTCTAAACCAGGGCATAGACTTTAACATCTGCCCTCCAATTTCTCTCATTAACTTAGTGATAAGTAAGTTTATCATCTAGAAAAGGAGTCAAGTTTGGTTTTCGTATTTGTTTAATAAATGCAGGTGTGCGACTCAAGGAAGGCTGTAATATAAATCGAAGCTTATTTATTTTGGGACAAGTGATCAAGAAACTTAGTGATGGACAGGTTGGGTAAGTTTATCCCGTTGTGTACT
Organism: Piliocolobus tephrosceles; assembly: GCF_002776525.5. Classification (NCBI taxonomy): domain Eukaryota; kingdom Metazoa; phylum Chordata; class Mammalia; order Primates; family Cercopithecidae; genus Piliocolobus; species Piliocolobus tephrosceles. Next base: position 83,024,056 of record NC_045436.1, on the reverse strand, counting down.
TACCTACTAATTCTTACCTTTTTCATTAGGTTGAACATTGCAATATTTCAATGACACTCAAATGTACTGATTTTTTCCACATATTCAAAAGCTAATACATAACAACTATAATCTATTGAATTTACTTTCTGTTTTAAATATTTTTTAGTTAGTAGTTTTAATCTGCCTCATGTAACCTGTAAATTAATTTTTGAAACTGTGGCTGATTTAAGAGTTCTGCATTAAAAACCAACTATTTTGTTATATAAACATTCTCAATCTTTTTCTCCCATAAACTTATTCCTTGCTAAGTGGTTTCATAAATTATCGAGATAGCAAGTTAACACGAATTCTCCAGAATTCCTTGGGAGGAAACGCAAAGACACGTATTATCTGCACAATTACTCCAGTATCTTTTGATGAAACCCTTACTACTCTCCAGGTGAGTTTGATTTTTATCTCAGCTTAATATGGGGGAAGATCAACTTGAAGCAGAAAAAATTACCTACTAAAATTAAGCAAAGTTTTTTAAATTAACACACCTGTTACAATCGATATGTTGTCTACTAAATAGCATTTCTTAATTTAATTTTACCAGACTTCAATTATTTGTATCTTACCTTCACAATTTTTGCCACATCCAACACTATTTTACTGAAATTGACTTGATATTTTTTTAAATAACTCACTTTTTGTACTTAATTTATTGTAAAAGGTAACTTTAATATTAGTCCTATCAGTAGGAAACTATTATTACTTGCCACAAATAGAAGGTAACAAAAAAATTGTGTGTCTGTCTGTATAACAAAATGATTCTGAAATTCCTGGTAGTTAACTGTTGCCTTCATCTGCTCTGAGCCTAAGGCCTACATTTTCTATTTTAAAAAGGAAAGGAACCAGCCTGACCAACATAGAGAAACCCTTTCTCTACTAAAAATACAAAATTAGCCAGGTGTGGTAGCACATGCCTGTAATTCCAGCTACTGGGGAGGCTGAGGCAGGAGAATCGCTTGAACCCAGGAGGCAGAGGTTGCAGTGAGCCCAGATGGTGCCATTGCACTCCAGCCCAGGCAACAAGAGCGAAACTATGTCTCAATGAAGGATTCAATGTTATCTGATGGTCATCTTTGTGTACCCACCTAAACTTACTTATGGTACTTGTACTCTGAGAAACATTGCTTTAAATAGATGTTGAGCACCAGATCAAGGTACTATCAGAGGTACAAAGAGAAAGTAGAGTCCCTGGCTTAACAGAATTAATGAATTTTGTGACAAGACACAGAACACTTATCTTGCAACATAATTTTAGTAGTTAAGTGGTTAATAACTAGTATAGAGTTTAAAGGAAGGAGAGTTATCTTTGGCTAGAAGCAAAACTTCAGAGTAAAGGAAGCGTTAGCACTGGACCTTGAGGGGTAAATGGGATTCCAATAAGCTGATGTTTTTAAGTTCTCTCAATATATCTTTGTTTATTCTCCTGAAGACTATCAGCCAGGGTAAGTTACAGAGCATTGTTGTAAGCACATAGAATGTTCCCTTTGTTCAAAAGTATTAAGCCAACTGGAAAGAGTATTGATGTTTTTTTAAACTTGAATATAAGAAAGCTAAATATTACTAATTAAATTCGAATTTTTTTAAGTGTTGAACACTTAGCACTTTTGTATTTTTTTTCCAGTTTGCCAGTACTGCTAAATATATGAAGAATACTCCTTATGTTAATGAGGTATCAACTGATGAAGCTCTCCTGAAAAGGTATAGAAAAGAAATAATGGATCTTAAAAAACAATTAGAGGAGGTATGTATGAATCATTTATTTCATTAAATAGAAAGAACCAATGTAGAATGGAGACCTGCCCAAATGCTCAGAGACTATTCATTCCTGAATATCTGAGTTGCTACAACTTAAGTTTTAAATCATTTTTAAACAAGAAGAAATCCACTCATAAAAATTTTAGTTTAATTTATTATAAATTATAAGATTTGGTTCTTGAAATTATTTTAGATTTTGTTTTTTATTTTCAAAGGGCAAAATCTGAGATTATCAAATGGGCCAAGTAGAGGTATTTCTTAAAATTTTTCACAAATATATATGAATTCGGTTAAAAAGAGAAACTACAGTTACTTAGAACCACTTTCTGTATTTTCATGTTATCCTCAATTCCTCTTCTAACCCTTAGATTGCAATCTAATAATATAGCATAATTACTCATTTGTTTTAACCATCATGGTCCCATATTTTGTAAAAAGTCATGCATTAGTGATCTTTTTTAAAATGAGCTAAAATATCAAATGGTAATCTTATGAGAACATCTCTATCTTTACTATCGGAATTCAAGTCTTTGTTTTATGACTTCTGACTATTCATATCTTCTTAGACAATTAATAGAGTTATTATAACAGCATTGTTGTCTTATACATGGTGTATAGAATAGTTACATTAGAAGAAATGTGTGTTGTAAGTCTGAGAAATTATTGATTATGGTAACTGCATTTTGGTGTTCTGTAGTTAGAGTAAATTTTATTTCACTGAAATTAAAATTCTTATAGTTCATATACAAATGTAGTATTTTATTCTTTTATGTTACTTTTAAGGTTTTAACACTTAACCACATTTATTATTAACATAATCCAATATTGCATTCTATAGGTTTCTTTAGAGACGCGAGCTCAGGCAATGGAAAAAGACCAATTGGCCCAACTTTTGGAAGAAAAAGATTTGCTTCAGAAAGTACAGAATGAGAAAATTGAAAACTTAACACGGATGCTGGTGACCTCTTCTTCCCTCACATCACAACAGGAATTAAAGGTAAAATTAAAAGATGACAGCTTAAACTTGATGTACAGAGAATAGAATTGGTATTTCTATATGTTTATTATGTTGTATGCACTTTCTATCCTTTGATACAGTATTTTCAAGAAACCCAGAAGATTTTGTGTTTTCACAGTACCTAAGAGATTCATTAAAAATACCAATTTCTGATTCTCACTTGTAGAGATTCTAATTCAACAAGTTTGGAGTTTATTTAAATAATTTATTTGCAATATGCTGCTTAATAAATTCTAAAGAAACTAGGTGATTGGAAGCCACAGGTTTCTAGAATATGTGGAAATATTATTTTATACTTAAACAGAAATATTAATCTCAGGAAAATTGGTGTAGAATATAAAACAACATAATTGTGTCAATGTAGAGTCTGCTGAAAGAAAATAAAAACAACATAGTGAACAAAATTCTGACTTTGTTTATGTGTTTTTTTTGTTGTTGTTGTTTGTCTTTAATTGAGTAGGAATTTATTCAATAGACTTTTGGGGGTGTGAGGGTGTCATGGATAAGAGGATGATCTCTGGAGCTAGACTGCGTGGATTTAAATCTGTCATTTCCTAACTCTTGGCCTTAGACAATTTCTTGAATTCACTTTGCTGCTTTTTTCTGTGGAAGTAGCAGTGTGGAAGAGCTTGATACTCATAAGTGTTGTGTGAGAATTAAAAGAGATAATAGGTAGAATTAGCTCAACACAGCACTTTCCACACTGCATATTCTCAACTAATGTACGTTATTAATATGAATAAACATTATGTACATTGATATACAGAAGACAATCAGGAACTACTGGTTGAGTGGTGAGCAGGAAATAGCCCGATGAAAGACCTAGAGAAGAATGTTTCAAAAGAGACCTACATGTGCAAAAGCTTGGAGTTGTGAAGAAACATGATGCATTCCTTGCACTTAAGATGTAGTAGCAGGGACATTTTAAACCCCCTTGAGGGATTTGAATGTGACGTTTTGCTAACAACAAAGAACAGCCTTGCGTGTGACATCAGAATTATAGTTGAGAAAGACGTAGATGCTGTGCACATCAGATTGCTTGGGCCTGCAAAGACTGACTCTGGAGTTGGAATGAATTGGATAAATTAAGAGAAATGTTTGGAAAGTAAACTTAGCAGGACTTTGTGGTGTTTGGATGTTGAGGGCAGAGAAAGGGAGGAGGAGGTGTCCAGAATGACTTGCAAGCAATTCTTTGGCTTCCTGGGTAGCCGGTAACAATATTGATTAAGGAACACTGAATAAAGAGCAGTGGAAATGGTGGGTGTTTTATTTGGGATTTCTTTTGTTTGAGATGTCAGGCAGTTGAAAATGCAAACGTGTGAATATTAGGTAGAAGATTTGAGATATAAATATCAATTTGGTCATTAACTACTACAGATCCAAATTAAAGTTTGTTCTGGTTGCATGTTGAGAGAAGGCAACAGAAGGCAAGGTAACAGAAGGCAAAACTCCAATTGGGTAAGGCAGAGAAAGAAGAATTTGTAAAGAAGCCCAGGTTTAGCTCTAGAGTTAAGAATAAAACCTAGTGAATATAGTAGCTAAGGGGAGAGAATATTTCAGGGAAGTAGTGTTCAGCAGTGTCATATTCTGCTGAGAAGTTAAATAAGATAAAGATGGACAAAAAGTTATTTGCATTTGGAAACACAGCTTATTTGCAAACCTGATTTGAGTTATTAAGTAGTAGGGTTGTGAAAGCCATCTTGTAGTGTGTTGAGGTGGCCTAGATGGATGGGATCTTGAATATAGTAGAAAGAGTTGGACTACCATAGGAGAAACACCTCTTGAATTGGAACAAACACAGAGGAAAGGATAGGCCTCTGTGCAGGTAGTACTCTTAGGAGTTTAGGTTTATACTTTCTTTGTGAAATAGGTTTAATTTTTCTCCTGAGATGGCAGGTGATGGTAGAGTCATAAGTTTACAGAGATACTAAGGGTTTGAAATAGGCTAGCCTTTGTAGGTAATGAAAAAGAAAGCTGACAAGGGGGAAGGGAATATTGCCAAGCAGCATTAAAGATCCGGTTTATCTTGTCAGCCAGTCTTCTGGCTTTGTGGCTCTGGCAGTGCTCAGGAGGCTGATAAAGTCTTGAACACAGTGTCATTTGAGTGTGCCATGTCGGGTACATGTAAGGGACAGAGAATGGGTCAAATAATTTGAGAACGTCGACCTCAAATTTCAAACATGATTACAGTGATCTATGGAATCTAAGATGAGAGGATGGGAACCAAGAGAGAGATGGCACCAAAAAAAAAAAAAAGTCATGCAACAAGGGAACAGAGCTAAATAGCCCCTGGTAAGCTAAATAGCTATAGTGGGATTAACTAAATTAATGATTTGGAAGGATAACAACAGCGATAAGAGCAAGAAGTCTAGGTTTATGACTTTCAGATAATGATAAGGTCCAGGTGTGGCTTTGGTAGCAACTAGCATTAAACTGAAGGTTATTGGAGGATTTATATATGATGGGGCTTTTGCAGAGCAGGACGTGGAAAGGGCTGGCCATTTCAAGCAGAAGAACAGCACTCAGGCATGACAGTATGCAGTATATTCTGGGGACAACAAGTAATCTTAAGAGGCAATGTGATGGAATGGTTGCATGGAAAGGCTCTAAAGTAATAGACATGGGCTCAGCCACCAATTGGCTATACAACCTTACACAACTTCTCCAAACTTGTTGGGCACCCAGCTCATCTGTTAAAAAGATGTAGTAAGGTTGATACTCGATACAAGTATCATCTCATCTTATTTGACTCTCTCAACAACATTAGGGTTGTGTATTTCAGATGTGATTACAACCCTAGGGTTGCTGAGAGAGTCAAATAAGATGAGATGATACTTGCACTGAGTAAAGAGACGAGAAGAATGGTGACTATGAAACCTGGAAAAACATACTTAAGAGGCAGGCACAGGAAGAGAAACCAGAGTGAGTAGTAAGTACAGCAGCTGGGTAAGGAAAGAACCAGGAGATGGGTCCCTGAAGTGCTGAGGAAGGAGTGGATAAATCATGAGGAGGACAAAGTAGGAAATAAAGAGAACTGTAGTTAGAGTGAAGTCAAGAGTCAAGAGTTTGATTTCTTTTTTAAAGCAATATCCTTAGACTAGTAAAAATTTAAACTAGGCTTAATAAGAATTCTACCAAGTCAATGGTTTTCAAAAATAGAACCTAGTTCCCTTGTTTTATTATGTTTGAATACAGATCTATATGACATAGTTTTAATTTCTTCCTAGGCTAAAAGAAAACGAAGAGTTACTTGGTGTCTTGGCAAAATTAACAAAATGAAGAACTCAAACTATGCAGATCAATTTAATATGCCAACAAATACAACAACAAAAACACACAAGCCGTCTATAAATTTATTAGGAGAAATTGATGAATGTGAGTGCTTTTTTCAAGTGGAACTGTGTTTAATTATAAAAGCATCCTTATAAAAGGAAACTATGTTTATAGCTCAGTTAATGTGATAAACATGTTTAAATACTGTGTATTTCAAATGTGATTACAATGGAGATTATTATTTAAAATAAGTAATTCTAAAAATACAAAAAAATTAGCTGTGCGGGGTTACAGGCGCCTGTAATCCCAGCTACTTGGGAGGCTGAGGCAGGAGAATCACTTGAACCTGGGAGGCGGAGCTTGCAGTGAGCCAAGATCCATTGCACTCCAGCCTGGGTGACAAGAGTGAAACTGTCTCAAAAATAAATAAATAAATATAAAGTAATCATAAGTTCTTTACTCTGATTCTCTTAAGAATGATGCACTAGTTGAAACACACGTGAGACAGGTGTTTTTATTTTTGTTCTAATTATTCAATTAAATTATTAGTTATATGGCATCTGCCTTTGCTAATCTTAAAAGAGTGGCATTGACATAGGAATCTGTTTCAAATTATTTCTTCAATAGTACAGTCTGTTGGGGGGGCATTTAAAATCTACTTATAATGATCAAATCTCAAATTCAGAATTTGTCCTTTTAACCTGTATTTCATTAAGGATCCTGAATTGTGTCACTAATTCCAACCAGTGGTCATCTTAATTCATACAATAATATAAATCACCATATCTATTAATGTACTTTTGGTATTCATACTCTGAGCACATATTAGTTAATTTGAAGTTCTTAGTATCTCTGATAAGAATTTTTTTAGTAATCTTTCATTTGACTTAGGAAATTTGGTAAACATGTTTATGGACAAATTTTTTTTCTCTAATTATAGCTGTCTGTTCAGAGTCTGATGTTTTCAGTAACACTCTTGATACATTAAATGAGATAGAATGGAATCCAGCAGCAAAGCTACTAAATCAGGTAACTTAATGTATTTTACAGCTTATAATGCTTTTACTCTTTTTAAAATTATTTTGTTATTAGATATTGTTGTTACTTGTTCTCATTTAATTTCAGTAATGATTTTGGCTCTAATAAAGGCTTCTCTCTTTACATTTCTACTCTGTAACCATCAGGCACCTAGAGGAAGACTAAAAATTTCATAAGGCAGACATGTGCTAGCAGCTAAACCTTTGCTTCTAGCTCTTTACTAGCAGATCTTAGTATTCATTATGTTTGTAAAGTTTCTGTTTTGCCTTGGTAAACTTCATGAGGGTGACAAGACTGATTTTAAAAGTGTCAATTGTCAGGCATTTAAACTGTTTAGAATAATACATCAGGGAGAGCTAATTTTGGTGAATACATCAATAAGTTTAGATTCCTTGTTTACTTTGTATATTGCTTGTTTAAAGATGTATAGTTGTATAAAGTAGTAAAGAAATTTTCATTTGAATTTTAGAATATAATTGCAGTGCTCCTTATTATTGTTAGTTAATTCCTATTAAGTATTATTGACAAAGTATTTTTGTGTTCCTAAGACATACATCAGAAGTTTCTTGGGTTTTTTTTTTTAACAATCTCTGGTGTAGAAAAGTATCTTTTAAACTCATGGTTTATCTCTTTTCTTATAATAATATAGAAAATAGAAATAGGCCTCTTTAAGTATAGTAAAACAGTTATCATTAGCTTTAGAAGTCAATAAATAATATCTCTGTTTCCGTTCTTGAATTCAGAAGCATCTGAGACATAAAATAGGATTTAGTTAGATTGGGGAATTAAATTATCAGTTTTATTACTGAGGAGCTTGAGGATTTATGATCAAAATTTCCTGTCAAGCACAGGCAAACATACAATTTATTGATATATTTTTTAAATTCTCCTTCTTTCAAAATAATCTATTCTAAGTTAGCTAGTTTGCCAAAATGTAGACCTTTAGAAAGATATCAAATCAAAGTTAAATTAGTTATTTAAATAATCCAAATTTTGTTAAGGAAACAAAAAATATATGAATTTTCTGATTGGAAAATCTGTTCTTGTTTATAATAGGAGAATATAGAAAGTGAGTTGAACTCACTTCGTGCTGACTATGATAATCTGGTATTAGACTATGAACAACTACGAACAGAAAAAGAAGAAATGGAATTGAAATTAAAAGAAAAGAATGATTTGGATGAATTTGAGGCTCTAGAAAGAAAAACTAAAAAAGATCAAGAGGTAAGAGAGACAGAAATGTAAAACTAAACTAAAAGCCTACTTTTAAAAGTAGTATTCTCTTTTTTCTATAATTTAAGCTTTTTTATATTTTTTTCAATGTACAGATAACATTTTATGTTTATTGTATACAATACAATGATGTTTTTAAGTATATATACATTGTGGAATGGTTAAATCTAGCTCTCAAATGTACTACCTCACATAGTTAAATTGTTTTTGTGGTGATAGCACATAATATCCACAAATTTTATGTTTTTTAAGAATACAATACATTGTCTTTAACTATAGTCACCTTGCTGTACAATAGAGCTGTTGAAATTTATTCCTGCCATCTGTCATTATGTCATCTGACCAAGATTTCCCCATTTCCTTCTCTCTGCTAAACACCCCAGCCTCCGATAACCACCATTATACTTTCTACTTCTAAGAGATCACCTTTTTAAGATTCTGCATATGAGATCATGCAGTATTTGTCTTTCTGTGCCTGGTTTATAATGTCCTTTGGGTTCATCCATATTGTTCCAAATGGTAGGATGCTAGGATTTCTTTTTTTTTTTTTTTTTTTTAATAACTGGAGAATATTCCATTGTGACTTTATAACAAATTTTCTTGATCCGTTCTTCTGTTGATAGACTCTTAGGTTGGTTCCATATCTTGGCTGTTGTGGAAGGTGCTGCAGTAAATATGGGAATGCAGATATTTCTTGGACATACTCATTTAATGTATTTTACAGCTTATAATGCTTTTACTCTTTTTAAAATTATTTTGTTATTAGATATTGTATTGTTTTCTACTTTGTATATACCTACTTTGGGTATATACCCAGTAGTAGGACTGCTGGATCTTATGGTAGTTCTATTTTTGCTTAGTTGAGGAACCCTCATACTGTTTTCTGTATATTTCCACCAACAGTGTAAAAGGATTCCCTTTTGTCCACATCCTTGCCAAGAAGTTCTTTTCTGCCTTCTTGGTAAGCCATTTTGATTGGGATGAGGCAATACCTCACTGTAGTATTGATTTGCATATCCTTGATTATTAGTAATATTGAACATTTTTTTTCATATATCTGTTGGCCATGTGTATGTCTCCTTTTGAGAAATGTCTGTTCAGGTCTTTTGCCTATATTTTAATTGGGTTGTTTGGCGTGTTTTTTTTTTTTTGCTTTTGAGTTGTTTGAGTTTCTTATATATTTTGGATATTAACCATATGTCAGATGTATAGTTTGCAAATATTCAAATATTTCTGCCATTCTGTAGGTTGTCTCTTTATTGATGATTTCCTTTTACTTTAATTGTAATTCCATTTATTTATTTTTGGTCTTTTGGTTGTGCTTTTGAGGTCTTATCCAAAAATTCCTTGTCCTGACCAATGTTATGAAGCATTTCCCCATCTTGTTTTCTAGTAGTTTCATAGTTTCAAGTCTTAATATTTACGTCCTTAACTCATTCTGAGTTGATTCTTACATATGATGAGAGACAGGAAATCTAGTTTCTTTCTTCAGCGTATAGATATTCATTCAGTTTTCCCAGCACCACCATTGAAGAAGGACTATCCTTTCCCCAACTTGTCAAAAATCAGTTGGCTGTATATGCGTGGATTTATTTCTGGGTTCTCTGTTCTATTGGCCTGTTGTCTGTTTCTATGCCAGTAGCATGTTATTTTGGTTACTATACTTTCATAATATATTTTGGAGGCAGATGGTATGATGCCTCCAGATTTGCTCTTTTTGCTCAAGATTGCTTTGGCTATACAGGGTCTTTTGGGGTTCCATACAAATGTGAAGATTGTTTTTAATCTACTTTTGTGAAGAATGTCCTTGGTATTTTGATAGATATCGCATTACATTTGTGGATCACTTTGTGCAATATGGACATCATAACAATATTCTTCCAATCCATGAACATGCATATCTTTCCATTTGTGTCTTCAATTTCTTTCATTAATGATTTATAGTTTTCATTTGAGAGACACCTCAAATTCATTTCATTTTCTGACACCTCCTTGGTTACATTTATTTCTAGGTATTTTTTTGGTAATAAATGAGATTTTTTTCTTTGTGTCATTTTTAGATAGTTTGCTATTAACATATAGTGATACTACTCTTTTTTTATGCTGATTTTGTATCCTACAACTTTACTGAGTTTTTTATTAGTTGTAACAGTTTTGGATGGATTCCTTAGGGTTTTCTGTATATAGGCTCATATCATCTACAAATATAGACAATTTAACTTACTCCTTTCCTATTATGTTTTATTTTTCTCTTGCTGAATAGCTCTAGCTAGAACTTCCAGTACCATGTTGAATAAAAGTGGCAAAAGGGAACATCCTTATCCTGTTCCAGATATTAGAGTAAAAGGCTTTCAGCTTTTCCCCGTTTAGTATTACGTTAGCAGTGGGTTCGTTGTATGTGGCCTTTATTGTGTTGAGGCATATCACTTCTATACCTAATTAAGAGTTTTTATCGTGAAGAGATACTGAACTCTGTCATGATTTTTCTGCATCTGTTGAAGTGATTGTATGACTTTTTTCATTGTTTTGTTAATGTGGTATGTCATGTTTATTGATTTATGTTGAACCATTCTTGTATTCCTGGGATAAATCCCACTTTATCATGGTGAATTATCTTTTAAATGTGCTGTTAAATTCAGTTTTGTAGTATTTTTTGTTCAGTTTTTCCATCTGTTCTTCAGTGATATTGGCCTGTAGTTTTCCTTTTTTGTCTATTTTTGGTATCAGTGTAATGCTGGCCTCATAGAATAAGTTAGGAAAAATTCCTTCCTCTTCAACTTTTTGAAATATTTTGAGAAGAATTGGTATTAGTTCTTCTGTAACTATTGGTAGAATTCAGCAGTGATGCCATCAGGTCCAGGGTCTTTCTTTGATAGGAGACTTTTTATTACTGATTCAAGTCTCCTTTCTCATTACTGGCCTGTTCAGGTTTTCTATTTATTCATAATTCAGTCTTGTGAGGTAATGTGGTACAGGAATTCATTTCTTCTAGGTTTTTCAATTTATTGGCATATAATTGTTCATACTAGTCTCATGATTCTTTGTATTTCTGTGTTATCAATTGTAATGTCACCTTTTTTATCTCTGATTTTATTTATTTGAGTCAGCTTTTTTACCTAGTCTAGCTAAAGGTTTGTTGATTTTGTTTATTTAAAAAAAAAAAACAACTCTTTATTTTGTGGATTTTTGTGTCCCTATTTTGTTTATTTCAGCTCTCATCTTTATTCTTTCCATTTGCTAATTTAGGGTTTAGTTTGTTCTTGTTTTTCTAATTCTTCGAGGTAATAGTTTAGGTAGTTTGAGATCTTTCCTCTTTTTTGGTGTAGGTGTTTATTACTATAAATTTCTCTTTTAGAACTGCTTTTGCTGCATCCTATACATTTTGGTATATTGTGTTTCCATTTTCATTTGTCTTAACTTTTTAAAATTACTCTTTTAATTCATTAACCCAGTGGTTGTTCAGGAGCATGTTTAATTAATATTTCCAGAGTTTCTGCTATTATTAATTTCTAGTTTTATGTCATTGTGGTCAGAAAAGATACTTGATATAATTTTGATTTTAAATTTTTTAAGACTGTTTTTGTGGCCTAAATATTATCTGTCTTAGAGAATGTTCCATGTGCAGTTGATGAGAATGTGTTTTCTGCAGCTGTTAAATGGAATGTTCTGTAAACATCTGTTAGGTCTCTTTGGTCTAGACTGCAGTTTAAATCTGCTATTTCTTTGTTGATTTTCTGTCTGAATAATCTGTCCATTGCTGAAAGTGTAGTTTCGAAATCCTCTATTATTATTGTGTTGCAGTCTCTCTTCCTTCAGATTATTGTTATTTGCTTTATATATTTTCTGCCATGTTCAGTGTGCATATGTATTTACAATTGTTGTAACGTCTTGCTGAGTTGACTCCTTTATCGTTATGTAATAACCTTGTCTCCTTTTACACTTTTTGATGTAAAGTCTGTTTTAGCTGATATAAGTATAGCTTCTCCTGCTGTCTTACAATTTCAGTTTGCATGGAATATCTTTTTCCACCCCTTCCTTTCCATCTGTTTGTGTCCTTATAGGTGAAGTTAATCTCTTTCAGGCAGCATATAATTGGATTTTGTAATCCATTTAACCACTCTGTCTTATAATTGGAGAATCAATCCATTTACATTGATAGGTAGGAACTATTCATAGGTAGGAAATTACTACTTCCATTTTGCTAATTGTTTTCTATTTGTTTTTTAGATCCTTTTATCTTATTTCACTGTCTTCCTTATTGGTTAAATTATTTTCTCTGATAGCATGTTTTGACACCTTTTCATTTTTAGTGTATTTATTATAGATTTTTTTCCTTTGTGGTTACCATCAGGCTTACAAGAAAAAGTCTTACAGTTATGGCAGGTTATTTTAAACTGATAACAGATTATCGTTGATTACTAAACAAACAAACTCCACACTTGATCTCCTTCCACCTTCTGAATATTTGATGTTCTAAGTTTTGATGTCACAACTGTTTTCCTTCAGTAGTTTGACTATATCATTGCACTCCCTTCTGGCCTGTGAGATTCCTTTTTGTTGTTGTTGTTGTTGTTTAATTATACTTTAAGTTCTGGGGTACATGTGCAGAACATGCAAGTTTGTTACATAGGTATACACATGCCATAGTGGTTTGCTGCACTCATCAACCTGTCAATTACATTAGGTATTTCTCCTAATGCTATCCCTCCCCTAGCCCCCCAGTCCCCAACAGGCCCCAGTGTGTGATGTTCCCCTCCCTGTGTCCATGTGTTCTCATTGTTCAACTCCCACTTATGAGTGAGAACGTGTGGTGTTTGGTTTTCTGTTCTTGTGTTAGTTTGCTGAGAATGATGGTTTCTAGCTTCATCCATGTCCCTGCAAAGGACATGAACTCATCCTTTTTTATGGCTGCATAATATTCCATGGTGTATATGTGACACATTTCCTTTATCCAGTCTATCATTGTTGAACATTTGGGTTGGTTCCAAGTCTTTGCTGTTGTGAACAATGCTGCAATAAATGTATGTGTGCATATGTCTTTATAGTAGAATGATTTATAATCCTTTGGGTATATACTCAGTAATGGGCATGCTGAGTCAAATGTTATTTCTAGTTCTAGATCCTTGAGGAATTGCTACACTGTCTTCCACAATGTTGAACTAATTTGCACTCCCACCAACAGTGTAAAAGTATTCCTATTTCTCCACATCCTCTCCAGCATCTGTTGTTTCCTGACGTTTTAGTGATCCTAGCCTGTGAGATTTCTGCTTCGAAGTCTGCTCCTAACCATAGTGGAACTCCCTTCTATGTCATTTGCCTCTTTACTCTTGCTACTTTGCTGCTTTTAGGATTTTCTCTGTCTTTGACTTTTGAGTTTGAATATAATATGTCTTAGGGCAGGGTCATTTAGATTGAATCTGATTGGTAACCTTTGACCTTCCTATATGTGGATATGTATTGCTTTCTTCAGGTTTGGGAATTTTCTGCTATTATTTGTTTAAATAAGCTTTCTGTCCTGTTGTCTTTCTCTGCTTGAACTGCAGTGACCCAAATATTTGTTTTTTGATGTCCCATAAGCTTCATTTCTTTCCATCCTTTTTTTTTTTTTTTTTTTTTGCTTCCTGACTCTATATTTTCAAATAGCCCATCTCAAGCTCACAAATTCTTCTCCATGATCAATTCTTCTGTTGATATTCTTTATTGCATTTTTCATTTTGTTCATTGTATTTTCTTGCTCTAGGATTTCTGTTTGGTTTTTTTATTATTTCAGTCTCCCTGATAAATTTCTGGATTGTTTCTCTACATTTTCTTGAAATTTGCTGAGCTCGCTTAAAATAGCTGTTTTGAATTCTTTGGCAGATTATACATCTCCATCTTTTAGGATCAGTCACCAGTACCTTACTTTGTACATTTGGTGACATCATTTTTCCCTGATCATGATGCTTGTCACGCAGCAGTGTCTGCACATTTAAGACAAATTTAGCTGTTTGTTTTAGTCTTCACCATCTTTATAAGGTCTTTTCAAGATCCATATTATGACTGAGGTCAGCGTGTTATCCTGCTGAGGCATTACTGGACACCTTACTCTGTAGGTCCCCAGGTGGGCAGAGCTCTTCTTATTCTACAGATGACAGGAGTCAGTATCAAGATCCAGGGCCATTTGAGAATCTACTGATGGACAAGGGTTGCAAAACCTGCCACAGGGACTTGGATACATCTGTCTCCTGGTAGGACTCTGGCTTAGTAAAACCATTCTCAGACTATCGCTAGGAGAAACTGAAACCAAGCTTCACAGTTAATTCAGAATGTGCTATGGAACCAATGTTGGTAAGCTTAACCTGGTAGCACCAGCAGTCAAGACTCCCAGCAGTTCCTTATGCAGGGAGGATTGCTTGCATTCTGTAGCTGGGGCATTCAAGGTTCTTTCCAGAACTGCTATGTGATGGAAGCCAGCAGGCCTTTCCTACACAGGCAGGATAACTGCCAGGCTGCAGTAGAGAGGGACTGCAGTCAAGACAAGATCCCTTTAGGATCTATTATGGAAAAGATGCATCAAGCCTATCCTGGTGGCTGGGGCAGGTGCTTCACCCAGCAGTTCCCAAAACAGTCGCGATAGCTTCCTGACTGCAGCAAAGAGGCACTGAAGCTGAGACAGCGCCCCTTCAGGATCTATTGTGGGATGGAGGACTACAAGCCTGTCCCAGTGGCTCAGACAGGTTCATCTCTTGGCAGTTCTCTGTGTGGGTGGGAGCAGAGAGGCTGCAGCAGGGAAGGGCTGGAACCAGTACATGTCCCCTTCAGAATCTGCTGTGGGACAGAGGCCGACAAGCCTATCCTGGTGGCTCAGATGGGCATGTTCCCTTCTGGGTCCTTATGCAAGCAGTACTAAGCTAGGACTACAGCTTGAAGAGGGCGGGAGCCAAGTGACAGGCTAACATTTGGGTCCACTGCCAAGACCAATGTCGACAGACAAAAGAGCCCATCTGCCGAGACCCTAGAGTGTGTGATTCCTCCCGGACCCCTTGACAGATAGTTTTGGTTGCAGGCTCTGGGCCAAACAGGGCTGTAGCTAAGTCCTTCAAGGAATGGGACCACTTCTGCATATGAACCTGGGAGCACAATTAGCAGGACTGCCACCTGGGTGTTGGTATACACTCTCAAAAACAACACTTCTAGGTCTTGAGTTCTATTGGGGTTTTGCAACCTCCTACCTGAATCCAAAGGCTCCCACAAAAAGACTTGTCTGTAATAGTACAGAATTCTTGTTGTTTTGGGGGGATATGAACAGGTGACCTCCTATGCTGTCATCTTCTTGACATCACTCAGAAGTATTGTCTTAAAGATTTTTTTTTCTAAGATTGAGGTGTTGAAGATCTAACCATTTTTCATATGTATATACAATTTAGAAAATTTAAGAAATATTTTATTCATTTATATTTTTAAAATAGTTAAATCATATTTGTTTCCCTGGTGCTTATGCAAGAGAAGAAGGAATTAAAAGCATCTATGGGAAGGTTTGGTGTATCTGCCTCTTGATGGATTTGTCTTGAAATTGTTTCCTTATAGTTTGTATATTACATTTTATTGAGGATACATAAATGCTACCTAGAGCATAGCCGTTTCCTACTGAGATCAGTATGAATTTTAATATCTAGATGACTGTTTTATATATGGATGCTACATATTAATGGATTTCTTTTTCTTTAGAAAATTAGTATAACTAATAGTAGTGAAATTAGTATAACTAATACTAGTTTTAATGGAATTTTTAGAAACAGATTACTCATTTTCTAAGTATAAAATATTAGGCTACATGTTAAGAGAACTTAATCCAGAAACCATTAGACTGTAGGGACTCAGAAATTGTCCAAAAGATTAAAAGGAGTTATTAGTGCAAAGTGTCCTTAACCTAGAGGCCACAGATGCTGTGAAATTATTTTGCAGAATTTTTCAATGCATATTCATTTTTCTAGAACAAGAATGTGTAGTTGTTATCAGGCTTGCGAAATGATTCATGAACACCCCCCTTCAAAAAAAAATAAGACCCAGTGTTTTATGTAGTTAAAAGATGAATTAATTTGCAGCTACTTTTCAGACTTCTATGTGGCTAGCCCAAAAGGCCATGATCCTTTTTCCTTAATATCATTGTTCAGTTTCTCAACCTCTTTTCTTTTTTAAAGGAAAAAAGAATTCTATGCCAAAGCTATTATTTCCATTCTACCTACAAATTAAAATTATTTCTTCATTGCATAGGTATTATATTCAAAGAGGTAAAAGTCTGTAAGTTCTCCACAGGGTTTCATTTAACTTATTTTAAAATGCATATTAATGAAGTGCAAAATGCCATGCATAACAAAACCATTGAACTTTAATCAATAAAACTAGATTTTATCAAAGGCACTAGCTTAGTGTCATCATTAAGAACATGGTCTCCAGAGTGAAATTGCCTGGATTTAAGCCCCAGTTTTGCCACTTATAAACTCACCGCAGATCCAGTCCTATTACGAATTATTGCCAAGGCCTTGGGCAAGTCATTGAATCTCAGGGCTTCCTGTATTTCTCCACCCTTGAGGTAGAGACCAGGTGCTCACCAAGGTCCCTTCTGACTTTAAAATTTCACCTAATTTTTATGTGTTTTTCATATGTAATAATAACATGACATAAAACTAACTTTTAGGATAAATGGCAATAATTTCTCTAATATTTTTCTCACATCATTAATATATTAATAAGAAAAATTGAAGCTTATTGAATTGAGTCAACACAGAGAAAGATTACAAAAATACCACAGAATATATGACATGTATCACACTGCAGTTTTTCTTTCATTTTAACCACAATTGAGGGAGAAAAAATCCTACTCCCTTCTTTTTAAATTTTTTTCTTTTTTTTTCTTTTTAACAAAACACTCAGCTTTCTAATCTAAAAAATATATAATTTAAAAACTTTTTCTTTATAGAAACGGGGGTCTTGCCATGTTGGCCAGGCTAGTCTCACACTCCCAGGCTCAAGTGATCTACTCGCCTCGGCCTCCCAAAGTGCTAGGATTACAGGTGTGAGCCACTGCTCTAGGCCCTTTATTTTTAATTAGACACAAATTTTATGGTTACTTAAAAGATTATGTAATAAAAACTTATCCTGTTCAAAAACAGTTTTGCAGTATCTAGTCCATGTTAAAAATATAAGTCTATGTGTATGTAGCAAAATATGTTCCAAAACCTACATGTTGGGGAAAGGTGTAGCTAAAAGGTAATAAAAGTCAAATTATGGCCTTAGGACATGGAGTCATTTCCCTGGTTTTCCTAAAGCTTTTGTCAAAAATCACCCAAGTTGTATATAATTTTCTAGTGGGAATATAGTAGTAACATGAGATGCTTAAATAGTATGTTTTAGAGGGAGAATGAGAAATGTCAAGTATCACCATACTCAAGGAATAAGAAAAATCCTTACCATCTACCTATTTTAACTTGGTGTATTTAATTTTATACTTTTTACTACTTGGAGATTTAAGTTAAATATTTCATTTCACCTACTGACAATTACCATTTAAATCTGCAATATAAATAGTATTTATGCAATTAAATGGTAGCAATGGATTAACTATAGATCAGATCATATGTTTTTATTTTTACAAAAGCTAATTATTTTCTATGTATAAAAACCAGTACCTAAGATAAAGTGCTGTTTCAAATAAGAAGTAGGAAAATTTTCTTTTCTAAATGAGTATTCTTTAAATGCTTTCATTTTCTATGGCTGTACTACCCTGAATGTACCCAATCTCTTTTAAGTATTTTTAAAAGTTAGGATTGATTTTTGATTCTTCCTTATTGGTAAATGTGGTTTTCTTTCACAGAAGTTAAAAATAGGGAAGAAAAGGTAAAAGATGGAGTCAATTTAAATTAAAAGCAGTACAAATGTCTAAGAGTGTGCTCTACAGTGGGTTAGCCACTAACCATATGTGGCAATTAAGCACTTGAAATGGGACCAGTCTGAATTGGCATAAGTATATAAAAAAGAATGTAAAATCGTTTATTTTTTATATTGATTACCTAAAGAAACATGTTGGATAGATTACCTGAAAAAACATTTTGGAAGAAATATTTTTGATATATTCGGTTAAATAAAATATTTATCAAAGTTAATTCTGCCTTTTTCATTTTATGTTTAATGTGCCTACTAGGACATTTTAAATTACATATGTGTCTGACATTGTGTTTCTCTTGGATAGCACTGACCTGAAATAGTAATGTCAACACTTGCACTAGTCTGAAATTTAAAACTAGTTAGGACTCAGTTAAACATCCAGAAAATATTTAAATAAAATACTGTTTTCGTTTTTTTTTTTTTTTTTTTTTTTTTTTTTGGTGAGACGAAGTCTTGCTCTGTCACCCAGGCTGGAGTGCAGTGGCCGGATCTCAGCTCACTGCAAACTCTGCCTCCCGGGTTTACGCCATTCTCCTGCCTCAGCCTCCCGAGTAGCTGGGACTACAGGCGCCCGCCACCTCGCCCAACTAGTTTTTTGTATTTTTTAGTAGAAACGGAGTTTCACCATGTTAGCCAGGATGGTCTCGATCTCCTGACCTCGTGATCCGCCTGTCTTGGCCTCCCAAAGTGCTGGGATTACAGGCTTGAGCCACCATGCCCGGCCTAAGATACTATTTTCAAGCCCCTTACATACTATTAGAATTTGCTTTTACTCTGTAAGTGCTCATCTGATTATGAAGATTAAATGATTATAGGGAAAATGTTTATCTTGGTTATGTGTGGTTTACTTGTTTTCAACAAACTTTTTGGTGCTCAGATATTTAATGCTACAGATATTTTGGTAGAAAGGAAACCTCAATAAAAATACTTCTACCTTTATACTTTCACATGGTTGAACAGTATAATGGAGTACAATATTTCCTCTGGAATAAATCAAGGTAATAGTTGATCATTCCGTACCTGTGTAACATTGGTGGAAAGTAATAATATTGTAAAGGCACTGCATGAAACAACCCTAAACCAAACCTAGATTCTAAATCAGAGCTTATTACAAAGTACACTAATATAGAGCCAGATAGATACTTTATGGGAAGAAAAAAAAAAAACTTTATAAGTGTTAATACATTTCTGTACTTACTGACTGAAAACAAAAATCTACTAAATGTGTATTTTTCAAGGTTTGATTACCACTTTTTTAATCTCTCCTCCACGTGGTGCAGACTAATTTGCTATTGACAAATTATTGTAGCTTTATTAACAGATGATATAGCTACTTGGTGGGGTCATGCTGAGGTTTTTTTCTCATTTGTTTGATGTGTTTTGGGTGATATTTCTAGTATTTTTAAATAATGAGATGCTTTGTTGCAATAGCTTGAACAATTGATCTCAGTCCTTTCTAACTGTTGGGTGATTCTGAAGCACTGAACCAATACCTTTTGGTTTTTTTGTTTTTTTGTTTTTTTGTTTTTTTGCTTTGCTTTGCTTTGCTTTATTAACTATTGGTTTGCTCTGTTACCTGTTCACATGCTCTTACAGATGCAACTAATTCATGAAATTTCGAACTTAAAGAATTTAGTTAAGCATGCAGAAGTATATAATCAAGATCTTGAGGTGAGCATTCATGTGGGTATTTCTATTGATAAGCAATTAGAACTATAAAACATGCAACATATGTAACTGATTATAGTGTCAGAAATAAGGGAATTATGTTTTTAAAATATTAATGACTTTGAATTTTACTATGGATTTAAACTAATATATATAAGTTCTGTTTTTATCCCGTAGACTTCAAATCAGATTTTAAATTGTTACTCTCTCCTTTGATTGTTTTAGAATGAACTAAGTTCAAAAGTAGAGCTGCTTAGAGAAAAGGAAGACCAGATTAAGAAGCTACAGGAATACATAGACTCTCAAAAGCTAGAAAATATAAAAATGGACTTGTCATACTCATTGGTAAAAATCAGGCTTATTTTGTTATGTAATCACATAAATATATATATAGCATACCATCATCTTAGCAAATGCTTATACTGGACCTACTTTGTGCTGGGTATTGTTGTAATAAATTTATATATATTTTATTAAATCTGTCAATAACCCTATGACATAGAGACTGTTAGTATATTTGCCATTTTAGAGATAAAGTTACATTTGTAGAAAGTTGATCATATCATCCTTTGAGTAAATATAAGAAAGTTAAGGACAGGCTCCCATTAAGAATTAGTAAGTTTTAGGCCAGGCACCCTGGCTAATCCCTGTGATGCTAGTACTTTGGGAGGCTGAGGTGGGACGATCACTTGAGCCCAGGAGTTCAAGACCAGCCTGGGCAACATAATGAGACCTGGTCTCTACAAAATATGGGAAAATAAGCCTGGTATATACTGCCAGCTACTTGGGTAACTGAGATGGCAGGATTGCTTGAGCTTGGGAGGTTGAGGCTGCAATGAGCCGAGATCATGCCATTGCACTCCAGCCTGGGCAACAGAGCAAGACTCTGTCTCCAAAAAAAAATAATAATAAATCAGTAAATTTTTAAAATTCTGAATTTTTTTCAGTAGTTTTATACAAATGCATGCAGTAGTATATAGTCAGTCTTAAATATCTAAACTTGGATATTTTTTCATAATTTTATAGTTCTAGATGATTTTAGTTGATGTAAGATCTTGGCATTAAATAACATTGAATCTGATGATGATGTCAATTAATCTCTTCAGTTTGCTTTCAATATACCTGCTTGCTTCAAGAAAGTATGTTTGATTCCAGTTTTTAGTACCTTTTTTTTTTTTTTTTACTGTAACAGTTTCTAGCTGGAACTTTTAAAAGACTATAGTTTCTGTTATTCTGTTTTCAATTGAGTTTTTTAGTTTTTGTTACCTTCTGTTCTTTTGTTGCCTTTTATTTGTGACAAATGATTCTTTTTAAAGGGGTTCATACCATTTTATATCATTCTATTCTGAGGCCCTGGATAGGAAGGCACTTTTATATATTCTGGAGTGTCTGTTCATAGGGGGGCAAGCAGAACTGCCCACTTTTTAAGAATTACTATTTCTTTTTCCTTATTTATTCATGTATTAATTTATTAATTTTTTTCCAAGGACATATTGATTTCAGATAAGCTAAAAGTCATATTAAAATACCACTTCTCTTCAGAAATGAGGTTGTAGATTTTTTTCATTTATTTTTCATTTGCATTTTCTCATCTGTGAATGTCTTGTTCATATCTTTTCTCTGTTTTTCTATTAGATCATTTGTCTTTTTCCTTTTCAATTTGTGAGTTAATATCTTTAATTTAGCTGTTAACTACTTACCTATCATGTGTTGAAGATAATAACTCAAAATAAAAATACATAGAAAACAGCCTCGCTGAACAATTGTGTTAACCTTTAAACAAAACAGATCTAAATTATGATACATTGCTTATATAATTTGATATATTGCTTATATAATTTGAAAAATATGACCAGAATTTTTAAAAAATATTTTTATTAGGAAGACATGATTTCTTTTTATATATTTGGTAACTAGCATATTTATACACTTTTTGGTTGGCTAGAGTTAACATTTATATATATATTCTCTTAAGAATTTTCCAACTCTGAGAATTAGATTTCACTGAACCCCTTTTGTCATCTCTTTAGGAAAGCATTGAAGACCAAAAACAAATGAAACAGACTCTGTTTGATGCTGAAACTGTAGCCCTTGATGCCAAGAGAGAATCAGCCTTTCTTAGAAGTGAAAATCTGGAGCTGAAGGAGAAAATGGTAAGTATTTTTTGTAATATTTATAGTAAAGTAGTTGTAATGATCAGTGCATTTTTGTGCATTTGCAATGTTTTTCTCAATAGCAAGAACTTGCAAGTACATACAAGCAAATGGAAAATGATATTCAGTTATATCAAAGCCAATTGGAGGCAAAAAAGAAAATACAAGTTGATCTGGAGAAAGAATTACAATCTGCTTTTAATGAGATAACAAAACTCACCTCCCTTATAGATGGCAAAGTTCCAAAAGGTATTTTGTAATTTTAAACATCTTTTTTCAAATCTGACTGCTTCTAGAAATGTACCTAAACAATTTTTCAAGCATATTTCAATGATTAAAAATTCATTATACTCTTATTTTTTTAAAACTCAATATTATGCTTTAGTGTCATTTGGGATTAATATTTATAAAGATTTCCATGGGTTTCAAATCATAAAGGATTATTTTTCAAATAAACTTTAGCTGATCCTGAAAAAGGTGATTCAAGGACTATTAAAAATTTAATTACCTGTTTGCCAACATTGGATCTTTATACAATTTACCAAAACTTTCTAGATTTGCTCTATAATTTGGAATTGGAAGGAAAGATTACTGATCTTCAGAAAGAACTAAATAAAGAAGTTGAAGAAAATGAAGCTTTGAGGAAAGAAGTCAATTTGCTTTCAGAATTGAAATCTTTACCTTCTGAAGTAGAAAGACTGAGGAAAGAGGTAAACACATTTATAAACACTTATCCCTTATTTTGAAATATAAACCTTTGCGATAATAGTGCCTTAAATATTTTGGTATAGTTTATTTTAAACTAGCAGGCAAAAGAGATGCTGTAAACGTTTGACTAGTTAGCAATAGAAATGAATATAGTTCATCTTCTAATTTGTTCTTATGCTACTCGATTTTAAAAAATGTATATTTTTTCAAAGTGTATTTAACTGTATACTTAGTAATATAATCCATGTAGCAGCCATTCCTCAAATGTTGCATTTGTTCAGTATTACGGCCCACCCTTAGTCTTTACCTTTTTTTTGATAGTAGTAGTATCGTTACGTTGAATAAAAGACGGTAATGAGGGAAAAGAGGTTGCACTGATAAAGTTTTAGAGGTTAATGCAAATCTTTCAGGCTGGTGAATGTTTCTGTAAATCCATGGCTTGCCAGTTTTTTTTTCTACTTGTCTAAAAGAAAAATGTTAAAAATGTGAGTACTTACTATACGGCAAACATCATGCTAAAGAACTTCAAAAACATTATTTCATTTACTCATCTTATAAACTCTTCAAAAGTAGGTAGTCTTTTATCCCCAATAACCCATTATCAAGCTAATAGTTGAGCCACACAAATATGCCTCTTAAACCCATGATTGTAGCTACTATGCTGTATTGCCCCTCTTTACTTTGTCCTTCCTTTATCTCTTTTTCTCATCTCCCTCTGCCCTTATCTTTCACAGTGATTAAACTGTTAATATACAAGATATGGGTTATTTAAATTATGTAATTATTTGCATATTAAGCAATACTTATTATTTTTATTTTTTTCATGGACCATACCTAATACTTCAGATACTTCTTAAATAACAATTTTAAATGATTAAACATTACTTACATCGTTCATTGATTAAGTTTTTGGAAACCTAAGACTCATTCAAAGCCTTTAGGGAAAAAAATGTCAAATTCTGAGAAATGCCTGCCAGATGATAAAGTTAGAAAACACTTTAGGATGATGGGTAAGGAAATAAAGACAATCTGATTATGTGCCTTTACTGCCTGTTCTCCATGCAGGCCTTACTTTTTAGAATACAAAGAGATTAGAAAATAAAACATCGAAGGTAGAGTTAAACAAGCTGAGTTACAGAAAAGTGATAATAAGAGTACTACTATATTGCCTTTCCTCAAATTTTTGCTCAATGTAAATAACTTCTCTTTTTGCAGAGAAAGCTTTTTTTTTCCTAAAAATTGCTTCAGTGAATCATATGTTGCTAACATCCCTAAATTTTATTTCTTTTCCATAGATACATGACAAATCTGAAGAGCTCCATATAATAACATCAGAAAAAGATACATTATTTTCTGAAGTGGTTCATAAGGAGAATAGAGTTCAAGGTTTACTTGAAGAAATTGGGAAAACAAAAGATGACCTAGCAACTACCCAGTCAAATTATAAAAGCACTGATCAAGAATTCCAAAATTTCAAAACCCTTCATATGGACTTTGAGCAAAAGTATAAGATGGTCCTTGAGGAGAATGTGAGAATGAATCAGGAAATAGTTAATCTCTCTGAAGAAGCACAAAAATTTGATTCAAGTTTGGATGCTTTGAAGACCGAGGTTGGTACAAGATGCTATTTTGAGAAATGCTCCTTAGTCTTCTGGGGTTCTGGTTTCTGTGTATATGTATGCCTCAGACTGCTCTGCTTTTACTGTGTGACATTAACTTTTTCTTTTTTAAAGCTTTCTTACAAGACCCAAGAACTTCAGAAGAAAACATGTGAGGTTCAAGAAAGACTAAATGAGATGGAACAGCTGAAGGAACTATTAGAAAATAGAGATTCTACACTGCAAACTGTAGAAAGGGAGAAAACACTGATTACTGAGAAACTGCAGCAAACTTTAGAAGAAGTAAAAACTTTAACTCAAGAAAAAGATGACCTAAAACAACTCCAAGAGAGCTTACAAATTGAGAGGGACCAACTCAAAAGTGATATTCATGATACTGTAAACATGGTAAGGTTTTGATTGATTAAACTTTGAAAAATTGGAGACTCTTCAAAACATTGCAGAGGCTATCATTTATTACTTATGATTATGTAGTAGCTATAAAATAATTTTGTTTCATATTCTACTGGAAATTGTTTTTATATTTCTCTAACAAAGAACATAGATACTCAAGAACAATTACGAAATGCTCTTGAATCTTTGAAACAACATCAAGAAACAATTAATACACTAAAATTGAAAATTTCTGAGGAAGTTTCCAGGAATTTGCATATGGAGGAAAATACAGGAGAAACTAAAGATGAATTTCAGCAAAAGGTAAAGGGTGTTTATTTTCAAAGTTTTCATATACTTGTATATATACACTTTAACCTCAAATACTTAAACGTAATATTCTCAATTTTATTTGTTATTCACAATGGTAATAACTAACAATTTGACAAACTTATCCAATTAGAAAAGGAAAGGGCCCAAAAAAGTGTTGGTCCAAATTTTGCATAGCTGATACTTATTTTATGTCAGATTTTCTATACTAAACTTACTTAGAGTTTACAATTCAGTCCATTGTAGGGGGGATTGCCTTATAATGTTATACCAGGGTTTCATTCATTAATAGTATTCTTTTCTACTTTCCTAAAACACCTCTATGGTATATTGGTAACAGTAATTTTTAAATAATATATCATTTTTATTATAGTTCATATTATTTTATCCAGAGGATTTACTGCTAGAATTTTAAAATATTCTTCAGTAGGAGACTGGTGAAATAATCTTTTGTAAATCTATAGCTTGGAATAGTATATAGTAGTATATATTTTTTAAATTGGTAGTGAAATACACATAACGTAAAATTTACCACCTTAACCATTTTAAGTATATACTTCACTAGTGTAAAGTTCATTCACATTGTGATACCACCAATTTCCAGAATTCTTTTCATCTTGCAAAAACCAGAACTATACCCACTGGGCAACAACTCCCCATTTTCCTTCCCCACAGACCCTGGCTACCACCATTTTAGTTTTCTGTCTTTATGAATTTGGCTACTCTGAGTACCTCATGTAAGTGGAATCATGCAGTATTTGTCTTTTTGTAACTGACCTATCTCATTTTGCATAATGTCTTCATCCATGTTGTAGCATGTGTTAGAATTCCCTTCCTTTTTATGGGTAAATTTCCATTATATGTATAGGCTACGTTTTGCTTATCTATGCATCCGTCATGGACACTTGGGTTGCTTCTACCCATTATTGGCTGTTGTGAATAATGCTCCTATGAACATGGGTGAACAAATACCTCTTCGAAACCCTGCTTTCAATTATTTTGGATATGTATATATCCAGAAGTGGAATTGCTAGGTTATATGGTAATTCTATTTTTAATTTTTTGAGAAAGCACCATAGTGTTTTCCATAACAGCTGTACCATTTTACTTCCCACCAAAAGGACATAAATGTTCTGGTTTATATGCACCTTTGCCAACACATTGTTTTCTGGTTTTTTTGATAGTAGCCATCCTAATGGATGTGAGGCAGTATTTCATCGTGGTTTTGAGTTGCATTTTCCTAATGATTAGTGATGTTGAATGTCTTTGTGTGCTTTTTGGCCATATTGCAGAAATTTTCTCCCATTCCATAGGTTGTCTTTTTACTCTGTTGATTGTATCCTTTGATATACAGAAGTTTTTAATTTCAATGTAGTCAAGTTTATTTATTTTTACTCTTATTGCCTGTGTTTTGGTGTCATATCCAAGAAATCATTGCCAAGACCTTTCTCATGAATCTATTCCCGTATGTTTTTTTGTAAGAGTTTTGTGATTTTCGCTCTTATGTTTAGGCCTGTAATCCATTTTGCATTTATTTGTATATATAGTGTAAGGTCAGGGCACAACTTCGTTCTTTTGTGTGTGGCTATTATTTTCCCAGCACCATGTTTTGAAAAGATCATCCTGTCCCCATTAAGTAGTCTTGGCATCCTTGTTGAAGATAGTGGACCATACACACAAGCGTTAATTTCTGGGCTTTCTATTCTGTTCCAGTGGTTTATATGTCTGTCTTTATGATAGCACCACACTGTTTTGATTATTGTAACTTTATAAGTTTTGAAATCAGGAAGTATAAGACCTTCAGCTTCATTCTTCTTTTTCAAAATTCTTTTCTCTATTTGGGGTCCTTTAAGATTCTATATGAATCTTAGGATAGATTTTTCTAATTCTGCAAAAGACACCATTGGGATTTTGATAGGGATTACATTAAATCTGTAGATTGTTCGGTAGTATTGATGTCTTAAAAATATTGTCTTCTAATCCATGAATGTGGGATGTCTTTCCGTTTGTGTCTTCTTTAATTTCTTCTTAGCAACATTTACAGTTTTCAGCAGATAAGTCTTTCACCTCCTTGGTTAAGTTCATTCTTAGTATTTTATTCTTTTTTGATGCTATTATACATAAAATTGTCTTAATTTCTTCTTTGGATTGTTCATTGTTAGTGTACAGAAATGCAACTGATGTTTGTATAGTCATGCATTTTTAACAGAATACATTATTAAATAAAAGCAAATACATATTTCAAAGTAATTCAGTAAGATCCAATTGATATAAAAAAATCTCTGTACATTTATATATTACTTCTATAAAATGAGCTGCATTTTCCCCCATTTACTCGGGGGCAAAATACTGCCTTGGAAAAAGGAACTTTTTTTTTATTTCCATCTCCTTATGCTTTAGTTCTTCTCTCTCACTTGTTCTCTATCTTATGTTCTCAGCCATATTTATAATTTGGAATAACCATAGGCCAAAGGCATTTGACCTCAATTTGAAATTTACCCCCAGCACCAATGGCTCATGCCTGTAACCGTAGCACTTTCAGAGGCCAAGGTGGGCAGGTTGCTTGATTCCAGGAGTTCAAGACCAGCTTGGGCAATATAGTGAAACTCCGTCTCTAGAAAAAAAATACAAAAATTAGCCAGGCATGGTAGCAACGCTCCTGTAGTCTCAGCCATTCAGGAGGCTGAGGCCTTAGGAGAATCACCTGAACCCAGGAAGGTTGAGGCTGCAGTGAGCCCAGATCACTCCACAGCACTCCAGCCTGGGCAACAGAGTGAGACCCTGTCTAAAAAAAAAGAAAGAAAGAAATAATAACTTCCACTTTTATGATGGGAAGGTTTTTTTAGTAGACTTTTGACAATATATGACAATTAATAACTGTTTTTAAAAAATCTAAAATGCAATTATAGAGAAAATAGAAGATGAAGGGAAGAGTAGAGTTATACTCACTGGGAACAGCTAAGATCCTATGTTTCCAAGTTTATGCTGGAATCATTTATCCATGTTGATAAAAGGATGTAACTGGGGCTTTTCTGAGGCCATTCTGTTCATCAGGGATCCTAAAGTCTGGGACAGAAGGCTGAGATCAATTTGGTCTTGTATCGTGCTCATGCTGGAATCTGGCCTGGGAATAAAAGAGTGGAAATGGGGAATTTCAGGTGCTCCCCTGTTCATCTGGGCACCAGAGAGCTGCACTAGCAGGTCTATCATGAATCTCCTTGATTCATCAATCCTACTTGATGTGTCTGTTTCTGGAAATGCAGTATCTTCAATGTATCTCAACAAAAATACTTTATGATTAGTAAACTTATATAAAGGACATTTTTTTTCCTTTTTCACATGTTCTAACAATTTTTTGTTTAATAATTAGATCTATTAGATTTTGTTAATTACTGTGATAGTCAAAGTACCTTCTAGGCTGAGTTCAGATTTGAAATAAACCTTGACTATCATTACAGAACATTTTGTCTCAATCTGCTTTGTATTTGAAAGATATGAGATTCTGAATTATAATATCTAACAGACTAGTTCCAAAAGACTGTGTGTTCCCCACCTTAATTTCTCTTGTAGTTAGCTCTGTGTTCACCATTATCAGAAGCTCATGCATATTGCCAACAATAAGGGGGTTGCTAAATAAAGTATGGTTTATATCTACTCTAGAGAATCACTCTAGAGAATCAAGCAGCTACTAAAAATTATTTGTAGGTTACATAACAGCATGTGAAAATATGTATGATCTAAGTGGAAAAGATAAAAACTAAGAAGAATCACATATATAAATTAATTATAATAGCTATGTTTAAAAAAAAAAAAATCTTTTAATGGCAAAAACTCCAGAAGTAAATTTACCAGAATTCTAATAGTTTGTTGTGTGAAGTTGGTGACAGTGGATGATTTTTATCCTTTATTTTTCTCTTGTTTTCTAATGTGATTATAAATTATTATAAAAACTTTTAAATACCTGTGTAGGCAATATGGAGTTGACTGTTTGCTGAACTAGAGTAATGTTATATAATAATATCCTAGATTTATACCAGCAATGGTAATTTCAGTCTCTGTCTCCCTTTACCAATGAGTTCATGTATTAGGTTACCTTTGGTCATGACTTATTTATGGATAAATGAATTTATATAATGTATTTTTCTTAAGCAGTATATAAAATATACATACCTTAAGAAAAGATGAATTTCGCCCTGATGAAATAGGTCTCTATCAAAATTATTTAGCCCTCTACATATAATAAAACTCCAGCCTTTTGTAAGTAGGACTGCCTCTGAGAATAAAGATTTGCAGGGAGTGGGAGACAGGGAATGATTCCCAGCTTTTACAAGGAAATATAGATAAAGCGATAGAGTTCAAGATTGTTTACTCCTTTAGGAGTAAATAAACAAACTGCTACTAGAATGAAACTTAGAAAATATTTATGGAAGATATGTACAAACTAAAGTCAGATATCCTTTGTGTATTAATGTCATTATTTTGAAGTAAGTAAACATGCAGAATCATGTTAACCTATCATACATGAAGACATTTATTAATATTTATAGTTGTCCATATTGTTCTGATTAGTGAACAGACATAAGGGCACAAACTTGGAGCCAGACCACTTGGATTCAAAACCTGGCTAAACCTCTGAGTGACCTTGGCAAGTGACTTTACCTCTCTCGAATTCAGTTTCCTCATCTGTCAAATGAGGATTACAGTAATACCTGTAAAGTTACAGTCAAGATTAAATGTGTTAAGATATGAGAATAGTACCTGGCACATAAGAGATGTGTTGGCTATTTTTATTAGTTTTAAAGTTGTTGTTAACTACTTAAGAAATTCTTCTGTAATGTGTTTATGTTTTAGATGGTTGGCCTAGATAAAAAACAGGATTTGGAAGCTAAAAATACCCAAACTCTAACTGCAGATGTTAAGGATAATGAGATAATTGAGCAACAGAGGAAGATATTTTCTTTAATACAAGAGAAGAATGAACTCCAACAAGTGTTAGAGAGTGTTATAGCAGAAAAGGAACAATTGAAGACTGACCTAAAGGAAAATATTGAAATGGTAGGATTTAGCACTGTATACTTGGCAATACCTTTTTGTCTTCTTTGTTTCAGATTTTTATCAACTTTATTGAGGTATAATTTATATGGAATAAAATTATATGGAATAAATGTATCTGATGGAAGTGTATGGTCTGACGACTTTTAACAAATGTCTCTACCCATTTTCTCTTCATCCCAGTCAAGATAGAAGACGTTCCGTCACCCCCAGAAAGTTTCCTCACACCCCTGTCACAGACACTCATCACCTCCTCCCCGCCAGATTATCAGTCATGATATGTTCACCTTAAATCATTTGTCTCTGCTAAAGCTTTATACAAATAGAATCATATAGTGTGTCGTCTGTTATGTTTGACTTTCTACACTCCCTTTTACTGCCAAGGAATAGTTCATTGCGTTAATACACCATAATTTTTTTATTCTTTTTCCTATTGATGGAAATTTGGGTTATGTTCAGTATTTGGCTATTTTGAATAAAACTGCTATAAACATTCTTGTACAACTCTTTATTTACATATCTTTATTTATATAAGGTAAATATCTAAATGGAATTGCTGTGTCATAGGGAAGAATATGTTTAACCTGATGAGAATTTGCTAGACTGATTTCCAAAGTAATTATATCATTTTACATTCCCATTAGCAAATTAAGAGAATTCTGGTGGCTCAAACATCCTTCTTCATCAACACTTCATATTTATTGGTGCTTTTAATTTTAGCAATTCTAATGGGTGTGTAGATTGTTATTTTAATTTGCCTTTCCCTGATGACTAAAGGTGTTGAACATTTTTTCTTGTGTTTATAGACCATTGTATATCTTCCCCTGTAATTTATCTGTTCTCAAAGAGGTGTGTTGTAGATTTTCAGTGTATAGGTTTTTAAATGTTTTATTCAATTTGTTCCTAAATGTTTCTCTTTTATTTTTTGCTGTCATAATTTTTAAATTTCATTTTTAATTGTTTGTTGTTGATGTCTGCCAATATTTTCACACTTTAGTTTTTCTGTGTTTAGGGGTGATATAATGTGTATTGGTTGAAATAAATACTTGGAGAAGTTCACTGTGAATCATAGTAGAATGTGACCATTTGTATTGTTTTCATTTTGTAAGTTTTGGGGATGTCTGCTTTGTCAAAAGAGCAGAATGTAAATAAACATGCTAACAAACAATGGTATTTTCTTCTCAGTCTCTGGCTTGTTATGTTTTTGTGGTCTTGATACCTGAGAATATCACTGTGTGAGCCTAATAACTAGGATCAGCCCAAGTCATACTAGCAGAGGGTGGCTACCATTTTGAGCTTGCTGGCAGTGATCAGTGCTGAAACTGAAGCCATCCCAGTGTTTGAAAAAACCATAGCTATAGTCTTATTATTACTCAGTGATAGCTCAGAAAAAGTCTCTTTTGGCTTAAAGGCAGAAATGAGCTAAGTTCTCATGATAAAATGTTAAATCCAATTCTAATTCTCATGGTAGGAATGTAAATTGAGCAGTAAAGAAACAGTATAAAAAGCAGATTCTTGGCATCTTATACTATTAAATTAAAGACTTCTCTTTTTTGAAATTTGTCTTTTCCTATATAGTTTTCCCTGATTTCTTCATTTGCAGACCAAGGGAAATGCTGATGTTTTACCTGATTTCATAAATGTTAGCTAATATTTACTTTAATCTCAACTTTTTTTTCGTTCTAGACCATTGAAAACCAGGAAGAATTAAGAATTCTTGGAGATGAACTTAAAAAGCAACAAGAGATAGTTGCACAAGAAAAGAACCATACCATAAAGAAAGAAGAAGAGCTTTCTAGGACCTGTGACAGACTGGCAGAAGTTGAAGAAAAACTAAAGGAAAAGGTGAATTTTTTAAATTATTTCCCTGGCCATTTTTCCTAACTAAACTTTTTTTTGCTAATTTTTATTTCTGTAGACCTAAATCCAGAAATACCACATACCTCCCAAATGAACATATTTCAGTGCTAGCATTTGGACAGTTTCAACTTACACTGAGATCTAAACTAACATACCTTGTGAGGATTATATTATTCTACAGTCTTTAGGTGAGAGAGTGCTTTGTATCATTTAAACAAATCATATGATGTATTCATTCATCAAATATTTACTGAGCACTGTCATGGGCCAGGCACTGTTCTGGGCACTTGAGATATATTAGTCAACAAAACAAAGATTCTTTCCTTGCAGAGCTCATTAGCCATTCTCTGAAATGTAAGATTTATCACTGTTACCATCTCTTAGATGTTTGCAGTTTCCCAAATCATTTCTTATATAGAAGTTAGGTGTTATTGGGATATTTGTGTGAGAGCTAAGACCCCTGTAACAGCTGTAGTTCCCAAGAGATTCTAAAATGCACCCATAGAAATCTTTCTATACAAGGTAAGGGCAGTGCCACTTGCATAATAGATAATATACTGTGGTTCTATTATTATTCTGTGGAATATTTTTTCCTTTTTCTTTCCTTTTTTTTTTTGAAACAGGGTCTCACTCTGTCAGCCAGGCTGGAGTGCAGTGGCATGATCACAGCTCACTGTAGCCTCAACCCCCCTGGGTTCAGGCAGTCCTCCTACTTCAGCCTCCCAAGTAGCTGGGACTAAATTAGCTGTGCCACAACACCCAGCTAATTTTTGTATTTTTGGTAGAAACGAGGTCTCACTATGTTGCCCAGGCTGGTCTCGAACTCCTAGGCTCAAGCAGTCCTCCTGCCTCAGCCTCCCAAAGTGCTAGGATTACAGGTGTGAACCATCATGCCCAGCCTGTTTTTTTCTTAGTGTGTGTTTTCTTTTAATTCTGATCCCTTTCACTATCTCAGCTAACTAAATTTACTAAAACCTATGTCTATGTCATACTCCTATAAAAAAGGTAAAATCAGCCTGTGAAGGTTAATGTCTCAGTATTTTGGGGAGCCACCCATAAGCATCTCATTGGAAGTGAAAATAAATTCTCCAAAAGTTTTTAAGAGGATGAGGAATTACAATTATTTGGTAGCTGTATTTGTATATTTAATTAGTGTCTTTGCTTTTTTACTTTATCTCATCTTCCCCTTATCTCTTTAATCAGTTTATTTTATCTGCTTAATCAGCCTATATCAGTTTCCTAGGGCTGCCATAGCAAATTGCTGTAAACTTGATGGCTTACAATACAGACATATTCTGTCACAGTTCTGAGTCCTAGAAGTCCAAATCTGAAGTGTCACCAATACCATATTCCCTCTGAAGGCTCTAAGGAAGAATCATTCCTTGCTTCTTCCTAGCTTCCAGTGTCTCCCAGCTACCCTTCGCATTCCTTGGCTTGTAACTGTTTCACATGACCTCCTTCTCTGTGCCTCTCTATGTGCTTTTATGTCTCTTATAAATACACTCTTTGGAATGAAGACCTACACCAGTAGGATCATATCTCAATCCTAATCCAATTGCATTTGCAAAGACTCTGTTTCCAAATAAGTTCACATTCTGAGGTTCCTAGGAGACATGAATTTTGGGTGGGACAATATTCAATCCACTACAGACATTTATTGCCTGTGAGTTTTGTTTACTTTTAATGCTACTTGTCTATTTATATGGTGATAGGAGGCAGGGCTGTTAATGATTTTATGTAAGAATTTTGAGAATATAGATAAAATGGTCATTATAAAAATTGTGCATTTTAAGAGCCAGCAACTCCAAGAAAAACAGCAACAACTTCTTAATGTACAAGAAGAGATGAGTGAGATGCAGAAAAAGATTAATGAAATGGAGAATTTAAAGAATGAATTAAAGAACAAAGAATTGACATTGGAACATAGTGAAACAGAGAGACTTGAGTTGGTTCAGAAACTTAATGAAAATTATGAGGAAATGAAATCTATAACCAAAGAAAGAAAAGTTCTAAAGGAATTACAGGAGTCATTTGAAACAGAGAGAGACCAACTTAGAGGATATATAAGAGAAATTGAAGCTACAGTAAGTTATACCCTTTTCCTTCATCTATTAATTGTTTCTTTTAAAATCTGAGCCACTTGGAAAGAGGAGAGCAATGTTGGAATAATGTTACAATATTCTTTAAATTTCACTTGGCAAGGGCCTACAAACAAAAGAAGAACTAAAAATTGCTCACATTCACCTAAAAGAACACCAAGAAACTATTGATGAACTAAGAAGAAGTGTATCTGAGAAGACATCTCAAATAATAAATATTCAGGACTTAGAAAAATCCTGTACCAAATTACAAGAAGAGGTATGTCTTTTATTCCTTTCATCCTTTGTCATTTCTTCCTTCCTTTCTGCTTTGAGGGAAAAATAAGCAATAAGAAGTGGCTAGGATGTGGTTTGTTAATTGCCTGGGTATTTGCTGGGTGTCTGATGTGGCAGGCATACTCCTGGGTTACAGAAATACAATGAGAACAAGGTGGACAAAACCCCTAAAATCCCTCTGATCCATTTGTAGTGAAAGAAAGCTGATAAATAAGCACTCAAATGAACAAGAAAACATCAAATAGTGGTAAATGCTATGGAGAAAGTGAAACATTGGGATAACTGGACCAACCTATATGAAAAGTCTACTCCATGCCAGACATTGAGGCTGTGGATATAAATAAGACATTGTTCTTTTCCCCCATTATAAGCTAGAAAAAAATCCCTTAATTCCAATATGGTAAATGCAGAAATATGCAAAATTACATGGTACCACTAATTTATCATGGAAAGAGAAATCAATCTATACACATAGAAAAATTAAGACATAGCATTGGAGCCCATCCGAAAATGGAAATCATACACTTATTGGGATATAGTTTGCTCAACTATGGTTTTTCTCTTATAGCATTTGGAAACTAGTGGAGAAATAAGAATTATGCAACAGACTGCTACTAAAGTATAAGGATTGGTTCACTTTGGGTCTGAGCTAGAAAGAAGGAAAATTATGACAGAATATGACTACCAGAAAAGTCATGAATAGCTTTAGCAGGAATTCAGGGAAAATGAATAATGAGGAGTTTGTGATCCAAGGTAGACCTTAGGGTTCAAAATGACTTTCCTTGCCTTGAAAAGTTTCCTGATCTTTTCCTTTTAAACGTTTATAATAGCCAGCCGGATGCGGTGGCTCACACCTGTAATCCCAGCACTTTGGGAGGCCAAGACAGGCAGATCACCTGAAGTCAGGAGTTTGAGACCAGCCTGGCCAACGTGGTGAAAACCCGTCTCTACTAAAAATGCAAAAATTAGCCAGGCATGGTAGCACACACCTGTAATCTCAGCTACTCAGGAGACGGAGACAGGAGAATTTCTTGAACCCAGGAGGCGGAGGTTGCAGTGAGCTGAGATCGTGCCACTGCACTCAGACCTGGGCAACAGAGTGAGACGCCATCTCAAAAAAAAATATATATATATATATATGATAATAATCTGCAGATAGTAACCTTAGTATTTTATGAATGTCCTAAGATCCCAGTGCTTAATGAGGAACGGGAGTTACTTCCTAATGTGAAAGAAGTCAGTGAGACTCAGGAAACAGTGAATGAACTGGAGTTATTAAAAGAACAGTCCACAATCAAGGACTCAACAACACTGGCAAGCATAGAAATGGAAAGGCTCAAGTTGAATGAAAAATTTCAAGAAAGTCAGAAAGAGATACAATCTCTAACCAAGGAAAGAGACGACCTTAAAATGATAAAAGAAGCCCTTGAAGTTAAACATGACCAGCTGAAAGAACACATTAGAGAAACTTTAGCTAAAGTAAGTTTCATATTTTCCTCTCATTTTAATAAGTGTCTTATAAGAATCAAGGTTTGTTTTGTGTTATAATGTTTTATAATTGTGTTACCAGTTTTTTAATGTCTCTTAATCATGAAATGACTAGAACAGAACAATTAAAAATTGCTTATAAATACCAAGAACCTATTGAAACAGAGATGTTTCAGAGAAAAGAACTGTTTTCTTAAATATTAAAAAAAAAAATTTAGAAAAAATAATTCTAAATTACAAGAAAGGGTGAAACCAAATATGAGATTGTTTTATTTTCTTCTTTAAACCTGTTCCTTTAATGTTTCATAAGGCACTACTGTCTTTTCTCATTGTTTTAGTCAGAAATCTGGGAACTATCCCTATTAATATCCCCTCCTCTCTGCTTATTTTATAATCCAGTTTCCAAATCTTGTTGATTTTAGTGTGTGTTTTAAAAATCATCCTGCTTTTCTCTCCACACTGCCACCACCCTAATCCAACTCAACATCATTTCTTTCCCTGGGTATCTGCAGTAGCCTCCTAACTTGTCTTCCCATACTCATTCTTACACTTCTCTAATCCAGTTTCTACACTGGGCCTAAATGATCCTTTCTTACATTATTTTAATATCTTATTGCTACTTTTTAAATAAAGACCAGGATTCTCTATGTGGCCTATGAGGCCCAAGGTGCAGATCTTACCAGTCTTATTTCAATTTACTCTTCTTCCTATTCTTTGTTCTCCAACCACACTCATGTATTGCTCTTCCTCAGCTCATGGCTTTCAGATTCTCAGGTCTCTCTACCTGCAGTACTTCCATACTCCTTTTAGCCTAACTAATGCTCTCATCCTTCAGATCTCAGTTAAAGCTTTCTCTCCCCTAGGAAGCCCTTTCTAATCATTCACAATAGATTATATTTGACACTTGGGCCCTAGGAGAAGCCAGCATCTCTGTTTGGTAAGATTCGACATCATATCTATCTTTGTCCTTAAAGTATAAGTGTCAAAAAGAGAGAGATCCTGTAAGTCGCATCATTTTATCTCCAGCTTCAAATAAGATGCTGACAACACAGTGAGACCTCAATTTTTAAAAGGCGTTAAATGTCTGAGTAATGGAAGAGTGGGAGAATGGAGAGATTGCTCTGTAAATGAGGCATTGAATCCTGCCTTAATTGTTTTAGAAAGCATCCTGATTTATTTTCCCCTAAAACACAGTATCTCTGGATATCAACTATACTGTTTTATGATTCTCTTAAGATCCAAGAGTCTCAAAGCAAACAAGAACAGTCCTTAAATATGAAAGAAAAAGACAATGAGACTACTAAAATTGTGAGTGAGATGGAGCAATTCAAACCCAAAGATTCAGCACTGCTAAGGATAGAAATAGAAATGCTCAGATTGTCCAAAAGACTTCAAGAAAGTCATGATGAAATGAAATCTGTAGCTAAGGAGAAAGATGACCTACAGAGGCTGCAAGAAGTTCTTCAGTCTGAAAGTGACCAGCTCAAAGAAAATATAAAAGAAATTGCAGCTAAAGTAGGTTTCATCTTTTCACCATGTTTTTAAAAAATATTTTGTAACCAAATATTTTTATAAACCCTAAATATTTGGAAAAGGGAGTTAATTACAGCGTCATAGTTATAATGTTTCTGTAAATTTATTGGAATTTCCTCTAATAATAAAGCACCTGGAAACTGAAGAGGAACTTAAAGTTGTTCATTGTTGCCTGAAAGAACAAAAGGAAACTATTGATGAGTTAAGAGTGAATATTTCAGAGAAGGAAACTGAAATATCAACCATTCAAAAAGAATTAGAAGCAATCAATGAGAAATTACAGGACAAGGTAAATTGGGGATGAAGAAACAGTGGGAGGAAAATGGGTGGGGGTGGAGTAGCTAACTGGATTATGAAGACGGCTGTTTAGCATACTTAATTGTTTTGGAAGACAACCTTTTCCCCCTGTGTATGTGTGTTTACATTTTTTTTTTTTTTTTTTTTACTATTAACTTATTTTATAATTATGTTTAAGATCCAGGAGATTTATAAGAAAGAAAAACAACTTAATATAAAACGAATTAGTGAGACTCAGGAAAAAGTGAATGAACTAAAACAATTCAAGGAACATCTCAAAGCCAAGGATCCAGCACTACAAAGTATAGAAAGTAAGATGCTCAAGTTGACTAGCAGACTTCAAGAAAGTCAAGAAGAAATACAAATTATGATTAAGGAAAAAGAAGAAATGAAAAGAGTACAGGAGGCCCTTCAGATAGAGAGAGACCAACTGCAAGAAAACACTAAAGAAATTATAGCTAAAGTAAGTTTCCATCTTACTCTTTTTGGATACAGAAATAGTGTTAAGGTGATAATGATGGTGTTCTTGTGATGTTTTATTGATTTTCCTCTACTCATAAAGGGCCTGGAAATACAAGAGGAATCAAAAACTGCTTATATTCAACTTAGTACCAATAAACTGTTAGTAGACAGAATATTTCAGAGAAGACAGCTCAAGTAGCAAATATTCATTGGGATTTAGGAAATTCTGATGGTGAATTATAGGAAGAAGTGGGACTTGTTTTGTTAAATTGGAAAATGACATCTAGTTATTGTTACTCATCTCCCTTATGAAAGAAAGCAGTATATACTTTAGATTACAATGTAAAAATGATTGCCTTATTTTAGGAACAATTCTTCCTTTTCTAAAAAAATTCTGCCTATGTTGTAACTTACTTTATAATTTTCTCAGATGCAAGAATCTCAAGAAAAAGAATATCAGTTTCTTAAGATGACAGCTGTCAATGAGACTCAGGAAAAAATGTGTGAAATAGAACACTTGAAGGAGCAATTTGAGACCCAGAAGTTAAACCTGGAAAACATAGAAATGGAGAATATAAGGTTGACTAGGATACTACATGAAAACCTTGAAGAAATGAGATCTGTAACAAAAGAAAGAGATGACCTTAGAAGTGTGGAGGAGACGCTCAAAGTAGAGAGAGACCAGCTCAAGGAAAACCTTAGAGAAACTATAACTAGAGTGAGTTACCATCTCTCTATACCTCTAGTAACTATGGCATTGTGTCCTAAGAGAAAAATCTGCCACAGGGTTGGTGGGAGTATAAAATTGGTCCAATATTGAGGAAAGTTGGTGGTGGTATATTTGGTAATACTTTCCAATTTTTTCAAAAGGTTTATTCGTTGATCCACAAGTCAAATTGTAACAATCCCCCACACATTTGCACAACTGTATAAAGATATTTGTAGGATATTCTTTGCAACAAGTTGTATTAATGAAATAGCACAAAAACAGGGAAAATTCTAACCATCCATTGGTAGGGGACTGGTTAAATAAGTGTAGCACATTCACATCATGGAATACTATGCCACAAATAAAAAATGTGGTAGAGCCGTAGTGCTGATTTGAAGTGTGAAGTGTCCTGTTAGGGAACAGGGTAAGTTCAGGAGTAATGTATCTAGAATGTATTGACATCTAAAAGTAGCTTAGAGGGTGAGAACTAGGAGGCCTCAGAAGAGGGTGGAAGATTTTTTACCTCCTGCCCTATACCTTTCTATACCATGTGAATGGTATTACTCTCGATGTATTATTTTTATTTTTCTATTAATAAAGGACCTAGAAAAACAAGAGGAGCTAAAAATTGTTCACATGCATCTGAAGGAGCACCAAGAAACTATTGATGAACTCAGAGGGATTGTTTCAGAGAAAACAAATGAAATATCAAATATGCAAAAGGACTTAGAAAACTCAAATGCTGCCTTAAAAGCACAGGTATTTTTTTTAATATTTTTTTTAAACTCTCAGTTACTGAGAGTTTGAATCAAATCTTTTTGTGTAATGAAACAAGATATGAAGTACCCTAAAATTGAAGGCAAGTGAAGACTTACTTGGGCTACTCAATTTAGAAACTGTCATTGATCTTTTTGTGTCTACTGATATCCTGACTTATTGTGTGATTATCTCAAGATCCAAGAACTTCAGAAGAAAGAACATTTTTTTTGTTTGTTTTTTGAGACAGTCTCTCTGTGTCACCTGGAGTGCAGGAGCATGATCTCGGGTTCAAGCGATTCTCCTGCCTCAGCCTCCCAATTAGCTAGGATTACAGATGCATGTCATCAAACCCAGCTAATTTTTGTAAATTTAGTAGAGACAGGATTTCACTGTGTTGGCCAGGATGGTCTCGATCTCCTGACCTCATGATCCACCCGCTTCGGCCTCCCAAAGTGCTGGGAATACAGGCATGAGCCACCAAGCCCGGCCTCAACTTCTTAAAGTAAAAAATGATCTTAGGGAAATTATGTATCAAACGGGTCAGTTAAAGAAGCAACTAGAGGCCTGGAATGTAACTCTGGAAAGTGTAGAAATGGAGAAATTAAGATTGACTCAGAAGCTTCATGAAAACCTTAAGGATGTAAGATGTGTTACTAAGGAAAACGATGGCCTAAGAAGAGTAGAGGAAACCTTTAAAATTGAGTGATACCAAGTTAGGGAAGGTCTTAGGGAAATAGAAGCTAAAATAAGCTCATTCCTCTCTCTAGCAATTCAATGTATTGTCTTCTTACAGCAATGAGCCCTTCTTTGAACCAAGTATGACTGTTGGCAAGAATGAAATGATACAGCCTTTTAATTTGGTACTGCTCTTGAAAATGTTCAAGTCTGCAATTAGCATTTTCTTTATGGACTTTAGCCTACATATGTACTGTTAAAGGACTGTGTGTGTGTATATAAAAACACAACATATACATATACCACAGGTTATTTATTATAGTGATTTTAAAATTAAAAATGTGAAACAATCTTAAATGTTCCTCGGAAGGAAACAGTAAATATAAACAGTATGTCAAAATACTATGCAACACTTAAAAAAAGTAATATATGTGTAATGTGTTTGCCTCTGAAAAGCAGAAGTAGAGTGTAAAGACATGAGGACGCGGAAGAGAAAACCTGTAACTTAAAAACAATAGCAAAGATATAGAGTAACACTGTTATTATTTTTACTAAGAAAATATATCACTTTATTTTTAGAAAACTAATATTAAGATATGTCACTGTTTGTAAAATTTTTCTAATGATAAAGGATCTGAAAAAACAAGAGGAACTAAGAATTGCTCACATGCATCTGAAAGAGCACCAGGAAACTATTGACAAACTCAGAGGAATTGTTTCTGAGAAGACAGATAAAATATCAAATATACAAAAAGATTTAGAAAATTCAAATGCTAAATTACAAGAAAAGGTATTTTTGTGGGGGGATTGTTTGATTGGATATCTGATGTATCTGTGCCTAAAATTGTTGGGGATATAAAATGGTTCAACCACATTGGAAGACACATTGGCAGTATTTACTAATGCTGGACGTAGCCTGCCTGAGGCCCACATTTCCACTTGTTGGGTATGTACCTCAGAGAAAAGAGTACATACATACTTCTATAAAAAGACACAAGAATGTTTATAGCAGCCTTATTCAAACTAGCAAAAAACTGAAAACTCAAATGTTCATCAGCAGGAAAATGGATACATACATTTTGATATATAAGTTCAAAAGCAGGCAAAACTGAACCAGGATGATAAAGGTCAGAATAGTGGCTGTCTCTAGGAAGGGACACGCAGAAACTTTATGAAGTGCTGGAAATATTCTCTGTTTTACTCTGGGTTGTAGTTTCATAGATTTATTCCTGTGTCAAGAATAAATTAAGTTATACATTGAAGATTAGCATGCTTTATATATGTTATACCTCAAAAGAAAGTAAAATTCTATGTGGAATTGTGCAAGATATCAGTGAGAGTAACAGGGGTAGACAGTTGTCTTAATCAATTTAGAAACTATTATTTATCTGTCCCTAAAAAGCCACCTAACATATTATTTTATGATTATCTTAAGATTCAAGAACTTAAGGCAAATGAACATCAACTTTTTAAGTTAAAAAAAGATGTCAATGAGACACAGAAAAAAGTGTCCGAAATGGAGCAACTAAAGAAACAAATAAAAGACCAAAGCTTAACTCTGAGTAAAATAGAAACGGAGAACTTAAATTTGGCTCAGAAACTTCATGAAAACCTTGAAGAAATGAAATCTGTAATGAAAGAAAGAGATAATCTAAGAAGAGTAGAGGAAACACTCAAACTGGAGAGAGACCAACTCATGGAAAGCCTACAAGAAACCAAAGCTAGAGTGAGTTGTGTTCTCTCTTTACCCTACCATTATATTCACATATTTGGGCAAAAATACAGTCTTCACTGCAGCATTGTGTGTGGTGACCAAAACCTAGAAGTAATCTAACTGTCCACCAATAAGGGACTATCTGTATAATGGATAACTAAGCATAAGAATGGAAAACTAAGCATAAGAATGGTGTACTCTTTATGTGATACTGATTTAGAAAGATGTCCAAGTGGTGTGAAAGGAGAAGGCTATGGAGGAGGCTACCAGCAGGAAATTTTACTTTACTGTTCTAATTTGGAAGGTTGTATA
Source organism: Piliocolobus tephrosceles (assembly GCF_002776525.5). Classification (NCBI taxonomy): domain Eukaryota; kingdom Metazoa; phylum Chordata; class Mammalia; order Primates; family Cercopithecidae; genus Piliocolobus; species Piliocolobus tephrosceles. The sequence goes on along the minus strand of NC_045436.1, from coordinate 82,981,696 downwards.
ATGCTTGTTTTTAACTATGAGTATATAGTTTTTAAGATTTTGTTTAAACTTATTAATTATTAAGTAAAGGTAATGTGCTTTTATGTCATTACATTTCTTGATTTCTTCTAACAATAAAGGATCTGGAAATACAACAGGAACTAAAAACTGCTCATATGCTATCAAAAGAACACAAGGAAACTATTGATAAACTTAGAGAAAAAATTTTAGAAAAGACAACTCGAATTTCAAACATTCAAAAGGATTTAGATAAATCAAAAGATGAATTACAGAAAAAGGTATGTGTTGTTTTGTTCTTCTTTTGGAAGTAACTTTGTCCGTATTATTCGTGGAATTAAAAAGATATAGATACAGATATGTAGATATACATGTGCGTATAGAACACAAGTAGACACTATTTTCCTTCCTTGAAGAAACTGCTTACATTCTAACTTGTTTTACAATTATCTCAAGATCCAAGAACTTCGGAAAAAAGAACTTCATCTGCTTAGAATGAAAGAAGATGTCAATATGAGTCATAAAAAAATTAATGAGATGGAACAGTTGAAGAAGCAATTTGAGGCCCAAAACTTATCTATGCAAAATGTGAGAATGGATAACTTCCAGTTGACTAAGAAACTTCATGAAAGCCTTGAAGAAATTAGAATTCTAGCTAAAGAAAGAGATGAGCTAAGGAGGATAAAAGAATCTCTCAAAATGGAAAGGGACCAATTCGTAGCAACCTTAAGGAAAATGATAGCTAGAGTGAGTTCAGAATCTTACCCTGTGTAGTAACTATCAATAAGAATTAAGCTTTTTTGAAAAGAATTACAATGTTTTTATTTCTCTTTCTGGAAATTTCTATGAACAGTAAAGGATAGTGGGAAATGGTTACTATAATTTTCACACAATAGAAAACAGTTTTAAAAGAAGCAAAAATATTTTCAGAAAATAACATTTAATTCTTTATTTTTATAAAGTGTGTTAAAGCAGACTATTTCCCTTAATATAACATTTTAAAGTTTTTTTTAAATCAAGAGATAGCATTATTCTAAATGAAGAAATATTTGAAGGATTAGATTTGTAAAAGAGCAAATAGTCCCATTTCTCTACCTATACATGCTGGAGTTCTAGAGTTGGGCTCTTATTGGTGAAGTTAAAAGGAAAAAAAGGCAAGATAAATATAAAAATTAAGTTATTCTGGTATGACTATTTATAGATATTCAGAATCATATATCTTAAAATATCTAATTAAATCCTCTTTTTAAAAGTAACAAAGTTCAGACAAATAAGTTGATTAAAATCTGTAAAAATATTTTTTATTCTCATTTCTTTATATGGGCCTTAACTAAGTTTATAAAGAGATTTAATTGATTCAACAAATATTCTTCTAGGTACTGTAGTGAACAAGATAAATAAGTGGGAGAAAATGTTTTTGTTTCACTTTATACTTTTTAATCAGAAATGCAAAATGTACACAGAATATGAACTTTTCCAAGGGGCTGGGAAGAATATATGACTAGGGTTTGAAACACAATAGACAGTACAGGTGATTTTAAGTATATTTGGTTGGTGGCAATAAGGTGCTTTAGGATAAAAGTAAGTGTCCCTGTTAAAACTACAAGTGAATAATGCAGAGATTTGGAAGGGTAGGAATCAGAAATTAAAATCTAATTTGTTTGTTTTCCTGGTTATTTGTTCATTTATTTATTTATGTATTTATTTTTATAGAGACAGGGTCTCACTATGTATCCCAGGCTGGTTTTGGGCTCCTGAACTCAAGTGATCCTCCTGCCTCGGCCTCCCAGAGTGCTAGGATTACAGGAGTGAGCTACCATGCCTGGCCCTAAAACCTAATTTGTAGCTGTGAAAACAAATCCTATCTCCAAAAATTATATGGTTTTTCTACTTTTTTCCCAATGAGTTGAAGTCACTCCCTATAAAACTTACTGGTACTGTTATTTATTTTCTAATCATTTTAACATTGCTTTGAGTTACAAGTGTAATACTTAATTCCATTATTAAAATGTCGGGTAATTTAAGTGTCCAGTTAGACATTATATGTAAATATAGTCATGACAAAAGCCCTGTTTATTTTATTTTCTTTTTACCAAAGCAGGACCAACAGAACCACCAAGTAAAACCTGAAAAAAGGTTACTAAGTGATGGACAACAGCGCCTTACAGAAAGCCTGAGAGAAAAGTGCTCTAGAATAAAAGTAAGTACCTCCTGTTAAAACTTCAAATCATTATTGGTTCCCTTCCAAAGGCTTACCGAAACCTAAAGTGGAATTGAAGGAACCTCTGGAATGAATCGATAGTGCTCAGTATTTTTCTAAACATTGTAACCTAGTATAGGTATGTATGTGTAATGCACACATACACAAACAACAATGGGACCTTGTGAATTTAAGTCCTCACCAGAAAAGTAATACTTGAGCAAATACCTGAAGGAAGTAAAGGGTCAGGCCGTACAGATGTCTGAAAAGACCCTTATAGGCAAGGGAACAGCGAGTACAAAGTTCCTGAGGCAGAAGACTCCGTGGTAGTTCAAGGAACATCGAAAAGGGGCAAGCTGCTAACAAATGAGTTCAGAGAGTTATCAGGGAAGAGGCAAGCTGTGGGACACGAAAAAAGACTTTGAGTTTTATTAAGTGAGATGGAGATCCATTGGTGAATTTTTACTGCAAGAGAAACATAATCTGACTTATATTTTAAAGGAATGACTCTTAATTGTTATATTGAAAATAGAGTGGAAGCAGGAAGACCATTATAAAGACTAATTTCAGTCACCCAGGCAGAGATCATCCTGGCCTGTCCCAGAGAGGGAGCAATAGAGGTAGTGAGAAGTCTTGAGATTCTGAATATACATTGAAGGGAAAGCCAACAGGATTTGCAGTCACACCTGTTGGAATGCAAGATCTCTAAGGACATTTTTGTTTTGTTTATGACTGTATCGTTTAGCACATTCCTGACATAAGTCAGTGTTCAATATGCTGCCATATACCGTAACTGATTCATCCTAAAACCAAAAACAGGAATCCCCTCTCCAACACTCCAGATTGATTAACATCTAGCTTTTCTTAAATTATTAAAAATAAAGGGCTCATTCTTGTGAGAACGCCTTGTTTTATTGTTTAGCACCCTGAACTAAACATGTTACCCACTACATGATTACAGCAACTTGAATTTTACATGTTTCTCTACCTGTGTTCTGACCAGTGTGTCACCTGCATAGCCTCAAGTCACTTGAGTCTATGGGCCCAGGTTTATTTCATGTCTACTGCATGCCGCGTACCATACTGGGTGTTTTACCTCATGATATAGGCTTTATTGCTCCATTCATACACAAGGAAACTGCTTCTCAGAAAGGAAATTTAGCAGTTGCCCAAGGTTACACAGCTAGTAAATTGGTAGAATCTCAATTTTAAACTAAGTCAGACTTGTATTTGACTTATTTCAAAACTTGGGTATAGAAACACTTTTATAAATATAATTTTGTCTCCTTCAAGCTAAATGACTGTGTCTGTTTTATAGATTATATAGATATATAGGTATAGATCATATATTTTACTTGACCCCAGAAAAATTTGTGGTAATTATTGTGGTCTTCCTGTTGTGAAAATGGCTCAGTGACTTCCCCAGTCAAGAAGTGGCACAGCTGGAACCTGAACTCTACATCTGATAAAGTGATAGAAAACAGACTCTAAGCAGAGAGTAGGATTGTGTGAAGTATCTATACCAAGCTGACAAATAGGTAGTTTGATTCTTAATCACTTGTTTTATCTGCTAACTCCGACTGCCTATTGTAAACATAAACCAGCACTCAACCATGAACTACAATACATACTTAATTGAATTTACTCAAATTTCTCATCAGACTTTGTCAATGTTGATTCAAATCATGGATATTCAAAAAACTAAAAGAAAATGCATCAAAATGTTAAGAATGGTTGGTCCTGGCTTTCTTTGTTATATTTGCTTAAATTTTTTAAATTGCCATAATAATTATCTATTATTTCTGTAATCCAAAATGACAACAAGAGTTTCCTTTTGTTTTTAAATACAAAGATCTGTATTTCTGTCCTACAGAAAATGTTAAAGTGTGAGTTTTGTTACAATTCTAGAGTTGTAAATACTTATTGTTATATTAGAATGAATTGTTATAAATTGAGTGAATTCTCATTTCCTTTAGGAGCTTTTGAAGAGATACTCAGAGATGGATGATCATTATGAGTGCTTGAATAGATTGTCTCTTGACTTAGAGAAGGAAATTGAAATCCAAAAAGAGCTTTCAATGAGAGTTAAAGCAAACCTCTCACTTCCCTATTTACAAACCAAACACATTGAAAAACTTTTTACTGCAAACCAGAGATGTTCCATGGAATTCCACAGAATCATGAAGAAACTTAAGGTACCATCTTTTTTAGTAATATCCTTGTAAATATTGCTGTAAATTTCAGTATAAACATCAATGTATTTAAGTCCTGCTTCAGGTGCTGGCATATTTGCTATTTAGTATTCTTACTACCAAATTAAAGATTATGTGAGTCTGAGCACAGTAATATGTAGGATAATCAATACACCTATCACCTGGTCATTCAACAACACCTGAACTCTGCCTGTGGGCCTAGACATTATGTCAGGGTGCTCAGGAGGCAGATGAGAGTTAACATCTCAAAGATCTCATAGTCTGGGGTGAGACAGACATACAAACAGGTATTAAGTGCAATGATAGAAGTGCATGCAAGTTATATGACGTACTAAATAAAGTTACAGAAGATGAAACTGTAGTGGAAGCCAGACTCAATAACAAAGCTTGGAGTCCTTTTTGTAGATGGGGAATCATTAGACAGTTATTTTAAGTGGTGGTGGTAACAGGATCTGATTACCATTTAGGTACTAAGCTAAAGAATAAAGAAGAAATGAGTTTGAGGGAGATAAGCCTAGTGGCAGAAAGCACTAAGAGGCAGTTACAGTGGTCCAGATGAGATTTTAGATGTAACTGTACTACTAGGGAAGGTTTCATAGGGCTAGAGAGGACAAACAAGGTTAAAGAAATATTTAGCAGCTTAAAATAGCAGGTCTACATAATTGATAGTGGACATAAAGGAAAGAAGTTTAGATGGAGTTCTTGGATTTGGGCTTAGTGACGTTTGTGGATAGTGGTACCATTAACTAAGATTCAAAAATAGAAAGAGAAACAAGGTAGATGAGGCAGGAGATTGTTTAATTTGAGATGTTTGGGGGCTGAAATACGTATGATGGAACATCCAAGAAGAGAAACCAAGTAGACATTTAGATGTGAATTTGAGGTTTGGCAGGAGGAAAATAAGGACTAACATTTGAGACTGATCAGTATACAAGTGATAGATAATACATTTGTAAGATCATCCAGAAAGCATAATGAAGAGTAAGAGCCTTAGGATAGAAACAGAACTGTGGAAAAGATAAATGTCTAAGAGTCAGTAGCAGAAAAGTGAGCAACACATGGGTTAAAGGTTGGAAAAGTCAAAGATACAGGAGAGAACCTAGCAAAAGTGCTGCTACCCAAATCAGTGGAGAAAACCATGTCAGAGATGAAGTTATGAGTGGCAAATACTTCAGAGAGTCAGAATATGGACTGAAGATGTTCTCTCAATGTGGTGATAATAGAGCTCATCAGTGATCATTGTCAGAACAGTTTCAATTGAGTAGTTAAGGAAGAGACCAGATTATAATAGGTTAAGGAATGGTGAAAGTTGAGGAATAAGGAAGCTGTTATCTGCCCTATATGGGTAGATTGCCCTTCAGGCCCTGGTAATTCTTCCACAAATCCTGGTAATCAGACATCTAGAATTATTCATGAAGTCCATGAGACATATGGCATTCAAATTATTGTCTCGTTGAAGCCAAATACCTAAATATGCTTGACAAGGAAGTCTTTTTTTTTTTTTTTTTTTGAGATGGAGTCTTGCTGTGTTGCCCAGGCTGGAGTGCAGTGGTGCGATCTCAGCTCACTGCAAGCTACGCCTCCTGAGTTCACGCCATTCTCCTGCCTCAGCCTCCCAAGTAGCTGGGACTACAGGTGCCCACCACCATACCCAGCTAATTTTTTGTATTTTTAGTAGAGACGGGGTCTCTTCACCATGTTAGCCAGGATGGTCTCCATCTCCTGACCTTGTGATTCGCCCGCCTCGGCCTCCCAAAGTGCTGGGATTACAGGCATGAGCCACCGTGTCCGGCCAACAAGGAAATCTTGAGACATGTAACATCATCTTGTTGGTTACCCAGTCGGGGTTACCCAATCAGGGTTGGCAGGATAGGATGTTGAAAATGAGTCTCATGAGTTTAACTGGGAAACCCAGGTGATTGCCAATGTAATTAGCCAAAAACGGGGAAATAGAAAAAGGAGGACTTGTAGAAAAAGGGATCATGTTACATTTTAAACATGTTGAATTTGAAGTACTTGTAAGACATCCAAGAAGTATATCTAATAAGAAGTGAGAAATAAGGAAGTATAGGTCTGGGAGTTAGTTATTCTCCTAAGATACTAAGAGGAAGAAAATGAGGATAGAGAGAAGCTCTTTCTCTTTTCATCACTTGTGAAAGGATATAGGTAAATAAGAGATGTCATCCTACCTCAGTCTCAAGGATTAAAACTTCCTGTAAATGTGAGAAAATTTTCATTTTCCAATTTGTTTAATTTTTTCTGCAAGTATGTGTTAAGCTATGTTACAAAAATAAAAGAAGAACAACATGAGTCCATCAATAAATTTGAAATGGATTTTATTGATGAAGCGGAAAAGCAAAAGGAATTGCTAATTAAAATACAGCACCTTCAACAAGATTGTGATGTACCGTCCAGAGAGTTAAGGGATCTCAAATTGAACCAGAATATGGATCTACATATTGAGGTATAATTTATTTTAAATTGATTCAATTAGATTGTAAGCCTTTTTACCAAGTAGAAAGGTACTTTTTCATGTGCTTGGAGCTATTTTCATTTACCAGAAATTGAAAATAAGTTGCAGAGTGATACCTGACCAGACATAAAGACTGGCAAATAATGGACTAGCCTCCCTTCAGACCTCCACAGATACAGGAAACTTCTTACGTCTGTGCTGGGAGTCAGAAACCTCTTTATTGCAACAACTCCACATGGAATGTGTTACTTTTATTCATCTGTGTGAGGCTGGCATCCAATTCCCAACATGTATGTAAGGTCTGCTAAATGTATTAAAAAGCTACATTTAGAAACACTTCATGAAGCCAGCCCCTGTGGCATGCCTATAATTCCAGCCACTTAAGAGGCTCAGGCAGGAGGATCACTTGTCTCCAAGAATTCAAGACCAGCCTGGGCAACATAGTGAGACCATCTCAAAAAATAAAAATTAAGATACACTTCAGGTATTGTACAATTAGTCACAAAATTGTCATTTTTGCAAGTTTTTATTCTAATAGGTACAATCTGTTACATCACATATACTGCCAAAATTATATTATGCAAATAACTAGAATAAAGTTTTAACTTACAATTATATTTCTTAGTTTACTTTAAAATATTAAGAAGTGATGTAAAAAGGAAGAAAAGCAAGAGTCCAGTACGTATTGCCCTCTTTTTATGGTGTGTGTGTGTGTGTGTGTGTGTGTATACATATATATATGATATTTGGATCAAAACTTTCCTAGTGTTTAAACAATTTGACACTTATTTTTCACACAGGAAATTCTCAAAGATTTCTCAGAAAGTGAGTTCCCTACCATAAAGACTGAATTTCAGCAAATACTAAGTAATAGGAAAGAAATGACACAGTTTTTGGAAGAGTGGTTAAATACTCGTTTTGATATAGAAAAGCTTAAAAATGGCATCCAGAAAGAAAATGATAGGATTTGTCAAATGAATAACTTCTTTAATAACAGAATAATTGTAAGTATTACTTTTTGCTGTACTACTTCTTTTTTGTTGCTGTTTGCTTTAATTGTCCTAACTCATTCTTAAAAGGGCAACTTATGTATATTTTCTTTATTTGTATATGCTTTAAAAAAATTGATTTGGTAAAACGTGTTCTTCCTCTAATGTATCCTTACCAATTCATACTGATCAAGGTAACGAAATCTTGTTGTATAATATTTAGTTTCCACTTGTGAAATCTTGAATCCTCTTACTATTCTCTTTTTCTTCTCCTTCTCACTGCTTCTGAAAGAACTGAGCCTTTTACACAAGTAGCCTTAGAGATCATAAGACATGAGTCTGTTTCAAGGCTATGGGCAGCAACTATGGTAAAGTCATAGACAAGCCTGCTCAGCTACTTTAGTTGGGCCTCATGTGCTTTAATAAACTTTTTTTTTAAGAGCAGTTTTAGGTTCACAGCAAAATTGAGCAGAAAGTACAGAGAGTTCCCTTATATCCCATCTCCACAAACAATCTCCCCTATCAACAGCCCACATCAGAGTGACACATTTGGCACAATCAATAAACCTACATTGATACATCATTATTACCCAAAGTCTGTAGCTTACATTAGGGTTCACACTTGGCATAGTACGTTCTATGAGTTACAAGTGTAAAATGACATGTATCCATCATTACAGTATCATACAGAGTAATTTTACTATCCTGCCATAAAAATCCCGTGTTCCACCTATATTCATCACTTCACCTTCCTAAACCCTGGCAGCTGCTAATCTTTTTACCGTCTCCATAGTATCACCTTTTCCAGAATGTCATATGTTGGAATTGTACAGTATATATAGCCTTTTCAGGTTGACAACTGTCACTTAGTAATATTTATTTACATTTTCTCCATGTCTTTTCATGGCTTCATAGCTTATTTCTTTTTAATGCTGAATAATATTCCATTGTCTGTATGTACTTGTTTGTTTATCTACTCACCTACCAAAGGATATTTTGGTGGCTTGTATGTTTTGGCAATGATGAGTTCAGCTGCTATAAACATACATGTATATATTTTTGTGTGGACATACATTTTCAACTCACTTGAGTAAATACCAAGGAATGCAATTTCTAGATCATATAGTAAAAATTTGTTTAGTTTTGTAAGAAACTGCCAGACAGTCTTCCAAAGGGGCTGTACCATTTTGCACTCCCACCAGCAACGAATAAAATTACTGTTGCTCCACATTCTCATCAGCATTTGGTGTTGTCAGTTTGGGATTTTGACCATTCTAGTAAGTGTGTAGTAGTATCTCATTCAATCTCCAATTCTCTAATAACATATGTTGAACATTTTTTATAGTTATTTGTCATCTGTATCTTTTCTGGTGAAATGTCTCTTCAGGTCTGTTGCCCCTATTTTAGTCAGGTTATTTGTTTTCTCATTGTTAAGGTTTAAGAATTGTTTGTATACTTTGAATATTGGTCCTTTATCTGATGTGTCTTGGAAATATATTCTTCCAGTCTGTGGCTTGTCTTCTCATTCTCGTGGCATTGTATTTCATAGTGCAGATTTTTAATGTTAAAAAAAAAAGTCTAGCTTATCAATTATTTCTTTCATAGATTATGCCTTTGCGTTTGTATCTAAAATATCACCAAACCCAAGATCATCTAGATTTTCTCCTATGCTGTCTTCCATAGTTTTTGTTTTACATTTAAACCTATGATCCATCTTGAGTTAATTTTTCTGAAGTGCTTAAGGTTTTTTTTTTTTTTTTTTTTTTTTTTTTTGTTGTTTTTCCCGATTTCGCATCTTTTTTTTTTTTTTTGTTCCTTTTTGTGTTTTTTTTTTTGACGTGCTTAAGGTTTTTTTTTTTTTTTTTTTTTTTTTGCTTGTGGATGTCCAGATTCAGCACCATTATATTGTCTTTGCTCCTTTGTCAGTGATCATTTGACCACGTGGGATCTATTTCTGAGCTCTCTATTCTATTCCATTGATCTATTTGTTCTTTCATTGATAGCAAATCTGGAAACTGCTGATTTTTATAGTAAATCTGGGAGTCAAGTAATGTCAGTTCTCTGACGTTCTTCAACATTGTATTGGTTATTCTGTGTCCTTTGCCTCTCCATATAAACTTTGGAATTAGTTTGTCCCTATTCACAAAATGACTTCCTATGGTTTTGCTGGGATTACTTCTAATTTATAGATGGAAAGAACTGACATCTTAACAATATCGTGTCTTTTTATCCATGAATATGGAATATTTCTCCATTTATTTGATTCTTCTACTTTTTTATCAGAGTTTGGTAGTAGTTTTTTCCATATAGATCTTGTATATATTTGTTAGATTTGCCTATGTATTTTATTTTGGGGGGTGCTAGTAAAATGATAATGTATTTTTAATTTCAAATTACACTTGTAAATTGCTGGTATACGGGAAAGCTATTAACTTTTGTATATTGACTTATTATCCTACAACTTTGCTATAGTTGCATGTTAGTTCCAGGAGTATTTTTGTTGATGCCTTCAGATTTTCTATGCAGATGATCATGTCATGTGTAAACAAAGAGAGTTTTATTTTATTTCTTCTTTACAGATTTGTGTACCTTGTATTTCCTTTACTTGTTTTATGGCATTAGTTTGGACTTATAGTACAGTGTTGAAAACCAGAGGTGAGAGGGGACATCCTTGCCTTGTTTCTGATCACAGCAGGAAGACTTCTAGTTTCTCATGATTAACCGTGATGTTAGCTGTAGTTTTTTGTAGACATTCTTTATCAAGTTGTAGAGGTTTATCTCTATTGCTGAGAGTTTTAAATTATTAATGGGTATTGGATTTTGACAAATATTTTTTCTGCATCTATTGATATGATCATGTGATTTTTCTTCTTTAGCCTATGATGGAATACATTAATTGATTTTTGAATGTTAAACCAGCCTTTCATACCCGGGATAAATCCCATTTGGTCATGTATAATCTTTTTTACACATGATTGGATTTGACTTCCTAATATTTTGTTGTGGTTTTCACATCTTTTTTTACATGTTTTTTTTTTTTTTTTTTTTTTTTGAGATGGAGTCTCACTCTGTCTCCCAGGCTGGAGTGCAATGGCGCGATCTCGGCTCACTGCAACCTCCGCCTCCCAGGTTCAAGCGATTCTCCTGCCTCAGCCTCCTGAGTAGCTGGGATTACAGGCACGCATCACCATGCCTGACTAATTTTCATATTTTTAGTAGAGACAGGGTTTCACCATGTTGGTCAGGCTGGTCTCGAACTCCTGACCTCGTGATCCACCCACCTCAGCCTCCCAAAGTGCTGGGATTACAGGTATGAATGAACCACTGCCCCCAGCTTTTACATCTATTTTTATGAGCGATATTGGTCTGTAGTTTTCTTGTATAATGTCATCCATCATCTGGTTTTAATATTAGAATAATGCTGACATCATAGAATGAGTTTCTGTTTCTATCTTCTGGAAGAGATTGTAGATTGTAGAGAATGGGTGTAGTTTTTCCTTAAATTTCTTAAATATTTGGTAGAATTCACTATTGAACTCATCTAGACCTGGTTCTGTTTTAGAAAGTTTTTAATTACTGACGCCATTTCTTTGATAGATAAAGGCCTAATCAAACTGCCTTTCTTGTGTATTGGTAGATTGTATCTTTCAAAGAATTGATCCATTTCATTTAAATTATCAAATTTGTGGGTTGTTCATAATTGTGGGTTGTAGTAATTGAGTTGTTCATAATATTTTTTAATGTTCATGGGCTCTATAGTGATGCCCTCTCATCCATTTCTGATATTAGTAATTTGTATTATTTTTCTTTTTCTTAGTTTGCCTAGCTAGAGGTTTTTTAACTTTATTGATCTTTTCAAAGAACCAGTTTTTAGGATATTTATTTTCTCTATTAATTTTTCCATTTCAGTTTCATTGATTTCTACTTTAACTTTTATTATTTCTTCTGTTTACTTTGGATTTAATTTGCTGCTCATTTTTAGTTTCCTAAGGTTAAAGCCTCATTTATTGATTTTTAGGTCTTTCCTCTTTTCTAATACATGTATTCAATGCTACAAATTTTCCTTTAAGTAGTGCTTTTACTGCATTCGACAGATACTGGTAAGTCATATTTTCATTTTCATTTAGTTCAAAATACATTTTAATTTCTCTTTATTTCTCCTGTGACCCATATGTTGTTTAGAAGTGTATTGTTTAAATATCTAATTATCTGGGGATTTTTCAGCTGTTTTGGATTTCTAGTTTAATTTCATTGTAGTCTGAGAGCAGACATGGTATGATGGGTCCAGAATGTGGTCTGTCTTCACAAATATTCAATGTGAGTTTGAGAAGAATATATAATATGCTGTTGTTGGATGAACTAGTCAATAAATGTCAATTGCATCCAGCTGATAGATGGTACTGTTAAATTCAACTATGTCCTTACTGATTTTTCTGCCTGGTGGATCTGTTCACTTCTGATGGAGAGGCATTAAAGTCTCCAACTATAATAGATTGATCTATTTCTCCTTATAGTTTTATCATTTTTTGCCTCAAGTATTTTAATGCATTTTTGCTAGGTGCATGCAAAATAAAAATTGCTATGTCTTCTTGGGGTATTGATGTCTTTATCACTATGTCCCTTTATCCCTGATAGTTTTCCTTGCTCTGAACTCTGCTATGTGTGAAATTATATCGCTACTTCATCTCTTTTGACTAGTTTTAATGTAGTGTATCTTTCTCCATCCCTTACTTTCTAACCTATGTGTCCTTATATTGAAGATGGGTTTCTTGTAGACAGCATACAGTCAGCTCTTGTTTTTTGATCTGGTTTGACAGTCTTTTAATTGGTGTATTTAGACCATTGACATTTAAGGTGTTTATTGATATAATTGGATTAATATCTGCCATATTGTTTCTGTTTTCTATTTTTTGTCCTTATTCTTTGTACCTATTTTTGTCTTCCACATTTTTTCTGCCTATTATGATTTTAATTATTTTATGATTCCATTTTCTCCGCTTAGCATACAAGTATACTTCTATCTTGTTTTAGTGGTTGCTCTAGAGTTTGCAATATATCCATTTACAACTAATCTGAGTCCAATTTCAAATAACACTTTCCACCTCACAGATAATATAAGTACCTTATAATAACAACATATTTATCATTTCTCCCTCCCATCCATTGTATCATTGCCATCATTCATCTCACTTATTGGTAAGCATACATAAGTTAGCTCAGTTAGGCATAAGAAAGTAAGTTTTTGTTTTACCTTCGCTTATTCCTTCTCTTGTGCTCATCCTTTCTATATGTAGATCTGAGTTTCTGACTATATCATTTTCCTTTCCTCTGAAGAACTTCTTTTTAACATTTCTTGCAAGGCCAGTCTACTGACAACAAATTCCCTCAATTTTTGTTTGTCTCAGAAAGTCTTTATGTCTACTTCACTTTTGAAGAATAATTTTACATAGTATAGAATTATAGGTTGGTATGTTTTCTCACTCCATTGTCTTCTAGCTTGAATAGCTTCAGAAAAGTCAGATGTAATTCTTACCTTCACTCCCCTATAGGTAAGGTGTTTTTTCCCTTCCAGCTTCTTCAAATATTAAAACTTTGATTTTTCTGAAGTTTGAATGTGATATGTTTAGATGTAGTTTTTGTTTTGTTTTTTCTTTTTGGTATTTGTCCCGTTTAGCATTATGAGTTTCCTCGATTCCTGGTTTGGTGTACATTGTTAATCTGTGGAAATTCTTAATAATTATTACTTCACGTATTCCAGCTCTTTCTTTTTCTGTTCACCTTCTAGTATTCCCATTATGTACACATTACACCTTTTCTAATTACCCCACAGTTCTAGAATGTTGTTTAGGGTTTTTTTCAGTATTTTTACTCTTTGCTTTTCAGTTTTGGAAGTTTCCACTGTCATATTTCCAAGTTGAGTTTCTTTCTTCTGCCAGTCTACTGATGAACTCTTCAAGGGCGTTCTTCATTTCTGTTAACAGCATTTTTAATCTCTAGCATCTCTTTATTTTTTTCTCAAAATTTCTATGTCTCTTTTTATATTGTTTATTTGTTCTTGCATGTCGTCTACTTTTTCCACTAAAGCCCCTAGCATATTAATCAATTTTTTAAAAATTTCTGGTCTGGTAACTCTGATGTTCCTGGCATTTCTGACTCTGGTTCTGATGCTTATTCAGTGTCTTCACACTGTGTTTTTTGCCCTGTAGTATGTCCTGTAATTTTTTTTTGCTGAAAAGCAGGCATGATTTACTGGGTAAAAGTAACTGTAGCAAACAGGCCTTTAGTAGTGTAGTGGCAAGGTATGTGTGGTGTGTGGCAGGTGGAGTATATTTCCCTGCCTTCACATGGAAGGCAAGAGCCAGCTGAAACTTAGTATTTCCCCCTCTTCCAGATATATTAGGCCCTGATAAAACCCCAGTATGTTAGGCTCTGGTAAAATAGTTTCTGCTGAGGGCAGACCTTAAGAAAAAATAAAAATGCTGTATTTTATTTCAAAATGGTTCCTTTTCTCCCCTCCTGCCAGACTCACAAAGGGATTTCTCCAATGTTAACTGTGCTGACTTGGTAGATCTCCTGAAGGTAAAACACAAAAGTGGGGCGGCCACTGTGTGACTAGGTCCCCCAAAGTTTTTAACTTTCAGAGTTAACACTGAGCTCCAATAGTTCATCATTGCAATTCAGGTTTTCCTACCCCATAACTGGTTCCTGCAAAGGTTTCTGCTCTGTTACGATTCTCTGTGTATGCCTCTCTGCCTCTCCAGTTTGGGAGCATCCCTTTGCCTGCAACCTCACTTCTCTGGTGGATCTCAGCAGACTTGTAGATTTTTTTTCATTTGTTTTGCTTTTTCCTTGTTGTTAGGATGGACTGGTAACTTCTTTTTTTTTTTTTTTTTTTTTTTTTTTTTTTTTTTTTTTTGAGACGGAGTCTCACTCTCACCTAGGCTGGAGTACAGTGGCTCAATCTCAGCTTACTGCAACCTCCACCTCCTGGGTTCAAGCGATTCTCTTGCCTCAGCCTCCCGAGTAACTGGGACTACAGGCGCACACCACCAGGACCAGCTAATTTTTGTATATTTTTTAGTAGAGACGGGGTTTCACCATGTTGGCCAGAATAGTCTCGATCTCTAGACCTTGTGATCCACCTGCCTCAGCCTCCCAAAGCGCTGGGATTACAGGCGTGAGCCACTGCACATGTCCTGGACTGGCAACTTCTAAACACCTAAAATGCTAAACTAGAAACTTCAAAATTGTGATTTTTTTTTGTCATTGTTTCCAAGGTGATCAGCCCAAATGTACTGAGTCATAAGGACTAACATTCCTTAAGACCAGTTTAATAACTTGTTTTACATTTCACTGATTGGTATTTGGTGAGTCCAAAAGTAATTGCAGTATTCATCCTGCTTTCAGAAGTAATCCCTTCTCTGTTTCATTGGTAAAACATGTAATAGTCAAAAGATTGCTTCTTTTTATTAAATTGGAGCAATGGTAGCTAGATTAATACTATCGTTTCCAAAATATATTTTATAGTTCATATGTTTGGGTAGTTCTTTTCTGACAATTTAATTTCATCTGCAAATTATATTGGAATCATGTTGAAATAAGGAATAATGAATGCCCTTTTTAAAAAGTTTTCCCATGGAGAGTTCATCCTATTTATTGATTAGCCAGAGCTAGCAAAATAGCAGTTTGCTATTTCAAGAAAAAACAAAAAAGTCCACAATCAGTAGAGAAAGGCACAAAACCGATGTTTGGATAAGATTATCTCTATTTGTAATTTGATGTTTTTCTTGTAATATTGAGGACCCAGTTGTGATTAGAGAGTAGGGATTTCTACTGTGTGGATCAGCATGTATATGTGGCTTCTTCCAGTACATAAGAGTAGGCATTAATAACTTGGTATGGTGTGAGGTCTGTAGTCCAGAGCCAAGGAGTGTCCAGGGTGTCAGGAAGACAACGAATTTAAGATCTGAGCCTGGTAGAATGACCACAAAGCCACAAATGAGGTGATACCAATGGGACATTCATGATGAGAACAGAAAGTACAATCGGTAGGAATTAGGAAGTAAAAAAGATATCAGTAATTTCAAAGTTAGTTAGCCTTAAATATAAAAGAGTATTGTTTGTTATTCCCTGTACAGAAATACAGGATACTCAGGTCAATTGCCAACAAGCAGTGAGTTGTTTTCCTTTTTAACATTGAGGTTTGTTTTGTTTTTGTTTTTGTTTTCAGACAGTCTCGCTCTGTCACCCAGGCTGGAGTGCAGTGGCGCAATCTTGGTTCACTGCAACCTCTGCCCCCAAGTTCAAGCAATTCTCCTGCCTCAGCCTCCCAAGTAGCTGGGATTACAGGTGCCCGCCACCAGGCCTGGCTAATTTTTGTGTTTTTAGTAGAGACGGGGTTTCACCATATTGGCCAGGTTGTTCTCAAACTCCTGACCTTGTGATCGCCTGTGTTGGCCTCCCAAAGTGCTGGGATTATAGGCATGAGCCACCATGCCAGGCTAACATTGAGGTTTGTAACGAAGCAGAAAAATAGATAATTGTTAAGTTTCTAGCTGTGCTCTGCTGTTAGATATCGGTTAGTGTTTCATTATCAGCCATAGCATATATAATGATTTTAACCTGCATAATTCTTCATGTTCTTTTCATATGTTAGTACAATCTAATAAAGTGAGATTATCATCTTGCAGATCAATATGAATCCTCTCTAGTCATTATTTATTTTATTGTCATCATCCACATCCAACATCTGAAATTTCAGAAACTGATGCAAACTACAAAGAATATTCACATTCTTTTAAAGTACTGTTTTAGAATGTTCTAAATAATGAACCTCAGCCTATATACTGTCCTAGAATTCTAGGGTGTTTTAAAGTTTTTTTAAAATATATATATCAAGACCCCCTACCCCCGAGTGGATGCCATGGGTGGTACTAAACCCTATGTATTCTGTTTTTTTCTATACATACATACCTATGATAAAGTTTAATTTATAAATTAGACACAGTAAGAGATTAATAACAACAACTAATAAAATAGAAGAATTTTAACAATATACTATAGTAAAAGTTATATGAATGTGGACTCTCAAAATATGTCATTTTACTGCACTCTCCTTTCTTACGATGTGAGATGATAAGTGCGTACCTGATAAGATGAAGAAATATGAATGACCTAGACATTTTGATTTAGTCTTAGACTGCTATTGACCTACTGTATTCCTGAATCCATGAATAATTCTTGCTTGCAGTAAAAGGCTTGATGTCACTTTTTCAGGGGATCCCTTGCTGAAGTCTTCATAGATGCTCAGTGCTTGCTGGTCATCACACTGTCATCAACTAGAACACATTTCTGTTTGTGTCTTCCACCACAAATTTAATGCCTTTTCTAGCTTAACTAAGCACTTATCACACACTGTTGCAGGTTGAAGTGCTACAGCAAAAATAGCATAAATATCTCTTTCCTTCTTCACAATTTCACGGATAAAAGATTATTCTAACCATAGATCTTAGCAACCTCAACATATGATGATTTTTTCTTATTAAGTTGAGAACTTTTACCTTTTCACTTAAAAGAAGCACTGACAGCTTCACTGTGGCATGTCTAAATTACCAGCATTACTACTCTTGTGCTTTGGGGCCATTAGTAATTAAAATAAGGGTTACTTGGACACAAGTACTGCAATACAGCAGCAATCAGATAATCAGGGTGACTATCAAGTGAACAAGTAGTGTATGCTGGACAAGAGGATGATTTACATCCCAGGCAGGACTGAGCAGAATGACTCAAAATTTCACTGTGCTACTCAGAATGGTGTGCAATTCAAAACCTGTGAATTGTTTATTTCTGGAATTTCCCATTTAATATTTTCAGACCATTTTTGACTGAGAGTAACTGAAACCATGGAAAATAAAATTGCAGGTAAGTGGGGACTACTATAAATCGTTTTAGAGCTATAATGGTATTTTACTGTTCAATAGGCCATAATGAATGAATCAACAGAGTTTGAGGAAAGAAGTGCTACCATATCCAAAGAGTGGGAACAGGACCTGAAATCATTGAAAGAGAAAAATGAAAAACTATTTAAAAACTACCAAACATTAAAGACCTCCTTGGCATCTGGTGCCCAGGTTAATCCTACCACACAAGACAATAAGAATCCTCCTGTTACATCAAGAGCTACACAGTTAACCACAGAGGTATATAATTTCTTATAAAATTTTCTTCAATTTGCAGCTTTGCCACAGCGTTTAGAGCAAAATTATAGTATTTACTTATTACCGAACATGAATACATTTATTTTTGTAAGTGATGGGCTTGATTTTTACTAGTAGTTCTACTCTGGCTATCATTTAACTAAACTAATTATAAAGCTAGACATTATGTAAGATATTATTATAAAACATAAATTGTAACTTCATTTGATTATTAAATTCATAAAATATAGTTTAAGTTACTACTGCTTAAGGTACAATTACCATAAAAGTTTTCCAAATCATGTGACTTTTTATTGAACTGTGATCTATGTCTGTATGCAGAACAAATATTAGCTTGGAGAGAAATAGCAATTTAACTTTTCTGTTATTATCACCAGCATATTTAATATAGCTTCATGTTGTAATCACAATAAAAATATGAGGTTAAAAATATAACAACATTGTTATGCAGATTAACTTGTATCTAAGAACCAGTACATTATTTGAATAAACAAATTACCTTATTAACTACCCTTACTCGGGAGTCTAACAACATGTGCAAAATGTTATATTTTGTTAGCACACAAAACGACTTTGTAGGGATCCCAATGGTAAATTAAAATTTATCATTTTTTACCAAAAACTTATGATAAAACATCAACCACCAGCTTAATGAAAACTAGATCACTAGTATACAGTGTTTTGATTTGTAGGGCATTACAGACCTCAGTCAGCTGGTACAGATAAAATAGAGGAAAGATGAAATCCATCTACCAAAATAATAATTTAAAGAAACAAAAGGAAAGTCGGTCAGTCTTCAGTGACCCAAGAAAATAGTCTAGCAGATAATAAAATACATGCTACTATCATTAGGCAAGTTTGATGCAAGAATGGACAAGTAGAGCAGTGGAACAGAATAGAGAGTTCAGAAATATACCCAATTAAGTATCAGAATGTAGTACAGGTGTATGATAACAGTAACATTCAATTCAGTGGAAAAAAAGATGGTTTACTTGGCCAGATGTGTGAGTCTGTAATCCCAGTACTTTGGGAGGCTGAGGTTTGGGGATTACTTGAGCCTAGGAGTTTAAGATGAGCTTGGACAACATAGTAAGACCCTGTCTCTAAAAAAAAAAAAGTGTTTTTTAAATATGTTATCCAGGTGCAGTGGCGTCCACCTGTAGTCTCAGCTACTTGGGAGGCTTAGCTGGGAGGATTACTTGAGCCTGGGAGATCGAAACTGCAGTGAACCATGATCATGCCACTGCACACCAGCCTAGGCAACAGAGTGAGACACTGTCTCAAAAAAAAAAAAGAAAAGATGGTTTGCTTAATGCATGATTTTGATACAACAGGATAGCCAACTGGAAAAAAATAAGACTAGATTCCTGTTTCACTCATTAAACAAAAATGAATTCTAAATGGGCCCCCAAAAATCCAGACATTTTGCCAAAAAAAAAAAAAAAAAGAGTGTGTACGTGTGAATAATGTGATACCTCTATGAAGTGAGATTCTATATGTCCATGAAGACAAAAAATAGGAGAGATCTATGTGTTGATAATGGAAAGATATGTTCTCAAGTTTTAAAATAAAGCAGAACTATATTTAGTATATCGTGTGTACACTTTTTAGAAACTATATTCATGTATATTTGGTTATAGATAGAAAATTTCTGGAAGAATACACTTGAAAAAGTTTAGTAGTGATTGCTTCAGGGTCAACTTGGGGTCTGAAAAGGGGAGACTTAATCTTCATTATATGTCTTTGAATTTTTTTCCACATATTTGTGTTTTTCTATTTAAGATTAATAAGGGTGGGCATGGTGGTTCATGCCTGTAATCCCAGCACTTTGGGAGGCCAAGGCGGGCAGATCACCTGAGGTCAGGAATTCAATACTGGCCTGGCCAACGTGGTGAAACCCAATCTCTACTAAAAGTACAAAAATCAGCCAGGCGTGATTTGGGACCTGCAGTCCCAGCTACTTGGAAGGCTGAGGCAGGATAATCACTGGAATCCAGGAGGTGGAGTGCAGAGAGCCAAGATTGTGCCACTGCATTCCAGCCTGGGCAACGGCGCAAAACTCCATCTCCAAAAACATAAATAAAAATTAATAAAAGTAAAGGGAAAGATAAGTTATATATATTACTTTAGAGAGTCAATTAACAAATGTCGTTTGTTTAAGTAGTGTTCATTTAAAATATGAGTGCCTGTTTAATATGCTCAGCACTATGCTGACTAATAAATCACATAACCACTGTGCTGTTTTTAACTGCATGTTTTAAGAATTTGCTGACAGATTATAATATAAACCTTTGACATTTTCAATCCAAAAATCATCATCTAAATGAGGGAAATAACATGTCTATAGATTGAATGATGTTTGGCTTCTCTTTGTTAATATAATCTGTGAAAAGTTAACAATACCTAAATATGATCATCTCTGTCTCAAATTTATATACTGTGATTCTGTCTTGATGATAGAGCTTATGAATGTGTGCTTTTTCTAATAGAAAATTCGAGAACTGGAAAATTCACTACATGAAGCTAAAGAAAG
Organism: Piliocolobus tephrosceles; assembly: GCF_002776525.5. NCBI lineage: Eukaryota > Metazoa > Chordata > Mammalia > Primates > Cercopithecidae > Piliocolobus > Piliocolobus tephrosceles. The sequence goes on along the minus strand of NC_045436.1, from coordinate 82,961,074 downwards.
TGCTATGCATAAGGAAAGCAAGATTATAAAGATGCAGAAAGAACTTGAGGTGACTAATGACATAATAGCAAAACTTCAAGCCAAAGTTAATGAATCAAATAAATGCCTTGAAACAACAAAAGAGACAATTCAAGTACTTCAGGTAACTTAAACATAAAAATAAAAGTTGTTTGTTTGTTTGTTTAGCATATTGAATTCAGCAAATCTCTTGGTGCTCTGTTCTTCCCTCTCACGACAACTTCCGTTTACCTATGTGTGTCTGCAGTTCAGTACTCATGCAGAAGCAACTTAACTTATAAGTTAAATGTAGGAGCGTATTGTCATGTAAAATGTTATTTTTATTATGTTGGAAAAATAATTTTTAAAAGACATACATGTTTATAGTTTAAAGTGTATATTTTTTTCATTTTTCAAAAAAATTGCATATCAAAATACATAATACTGTTAGATAAGTATATTTTTTAAATTCTTTTCTTTCTACTTACTGCTCCTGTTACTGAGTCCCACCTGATGTCCCATGGGCTGAATCTGACCTGTTTTGGGGGGAAAAAACCGTAATTTAAATGTTTTTCAACTTGAATGTCATTAGACAAATCACACACTCATTAATCACTACTCTCTTTTGTTTTAGTTCCAGCCACTTCTCACATTTCTTCTACTGGAGTCTGATCCGAATTGGCATATTTAAATTTGCTGTTCTGCTCCAGTGTCTTTTCACTCCAGTTAAAATTAGGAACACGTCAAGAATACCTGCTTTATTCATATTTAACATTGTTCTAAAAATTCTGGTCTGTTCAGTGATACATGAGTAGAGAGGCAAAAGAAAAAATTAATTTTTTTGACAATTGTTGTTACAGCTGGAAACTAAAAAATTCAACTATAAAGTTTTAAAATGTTGTAATTTTTTAATATTACAAATAATTGATCACAATTTTTATTCATTCAACAAATATTTGCTGAGCACCAGCTATGTGTCACTCACTGTTCTAGAGGCCAGTTAAAAAACAAAGCCTATGCCAGCAAAGAACTTACATTCTAGTTGAAGGAGACAGAATATTAACTTAAAATGTAAAATATAGAAGGTATAGTTTTATATATGTTATATATATTAAGAGGTATATTATATCTCAAGTGGTGAAAAGTGAAATGGAAAAAAATTAAGGCAGACAAGGGGGTACATGGTTCTGGGTGAAGGTGGACATGTGTGGGAAGAGAGATGATTGTATATAGGGGAGTTGAGGAATGTCACACCAGTAAGATGATCTGAAGGAAGTGATAGGGCAAACTGTGTGGCCAGGGAGAAATGTTCCAGGCAAAGGAAATAGCAAACTGAAAACAACAAGCAAGGTAGTGCATCCAGAGCAGAATGAGCAAGAGGATAGAGGTAGAAAATAAGGTGAGAAGTAGCCAAGGACCAGATCATAAAGGCCCTGTAAGCTATTTTCAGAACTCTCATTTCTATTCTGGGAGAGATGGAAACAAAGGCTTCTCAATGGGAAAAGGTTAGTCTGATCAACTAATGATGCTAGACAACTAAATATCCATCCACAAGCAAAAGAAAAAGAACTTATACTTTTCACAAAAATTAACTCAGATCATAGACATAAATGTAAAATGCAAAACTAGAAAACTCAAAGAAGATGACATAGCAGTTCTAAGTGACCTTGGATTTCGCGATATTTTTAGATACAAGAAGTACAATCCATAAAGAAAAAAACTGGTAAGTTGGATTTTATTGAGACAAACTTCTGCTTTGCAAAAGACGCTGTCCGGAGAATAAAGAGAAGCCACAGACTGGCAGAAACTATATACAAAAGATGAATCTGGTGAAGGAATGTTATACAAAATAGACAAACAACTCTTAAAACCAACGATAAGAAATAACCAGTCAATCTTAAAATTGGCAAAAGACCCAGATGACAAATTACCATATGAAAAGATACTTCATATCATATGTCATTAGAGAATCACAAATTAAAATAATAGACAATTACAAACCTACCAGAATAGCCAAAATCCAAAACACCGAGAACACCAAATGCTGGTGTATGGAGCAAAAGGAATTCTTACTAATTGCTGGTGGACATGCAAAATGCTACAGCCACTGTGGAAGATAGTTTGGCAGTTTCTTACAAAACTAAGCATACTTGTATGATTGAGCAGTTGTATTCCTTGGTATTTACTCAGATGAGCTGAGAATGTATGTACATACAAAAGGCTGCATGTGTATGTTAATAGCAGCTGTGTTCATAATTGCTAAGACTTAGACACACCCAAGCTGTCTTTCAGTGGGTAAATGGATAAACTGGTACATTCATACAATGGAATAGTTTTCAGCAATTAAATGAGAGGGCCGGGTGCAGTGACTCACGCCTGTAATCCCAGCACTTTGGGAGGCCAAGGCGGGCAGATCACCTGAGATCAGGATTTCAAGACCAGCCTCCCCGACATGGCAAACCCTGTCTCTACTAAAAATACAAAAAAGTAGCCAGGCATGGTGGTGAGTGCCTGTAATCCCACCTATTCGGGGAGCTGAGGCAGGAGAATCGCTTGAACCCAGGAGGCGAAGGTTGCAGTGAGCCGAGATCGCACCACTGCACCCCAGCCTAGATGACAAGAGCGAAACTTTGTCTTAAAAAAAGAAAAAAGAAAGGAATGAGAGGACCTTTAGTACACATTGCTTAGTGGAAGAAGCCAATCTGAAAAGGCTACATACTGTATGATTTCAAGTATATGACATATTTAGAAAGACAAAACTAAGAGACAGTAAAAAAAAATAAACAGTTGCCGGGGATAATGCAGAAGAGAGGGATGAATAGGTAGAGCACAGGGTTTTTTAGGACAGTGAAACTATTCTGTATGATACTGTAATGATGGACATGTACCATTTTACATTTGTCAAAACCCACCGAATGTACAATACAAATAAACTATCATGGAAATTATAGATCTTAATAATGTATCAATATTCATCACTTAAAACAAATGTGCCATACTAATACATGATGTTAATATGGGGAAAAAGGAATAGGGGACACTGGGTATGTAGGAACTCCCAGTATTTTCCATTCCATTTTTCTGGAAACTAAAACTACTGCTGTAAAATACAGTGTTTTGTATCACTGGATGGAACTATGTTTCAGTACAAAATATGCCTAGTAATGCTCTATTTTGTGGCCTGAATTTAGTTCTAGTTTGATGTTTACATCACTACTCCAACATCTTTTTGTTTCGTTTTCTGATTTACCTTTTTCCACCCTTTTCATTATTTCCAACTTTTTTCATTTTGTAGGTATTTTCAATTGGAAAAAAATATATTTTAAGAAATAAAAATCATGTTTCTAATTGCGAAAATCGTGTTTCTAATTGCATATTAGCTTCGAATAGACTTCATATCAATATCTATTCAGTTAAAATTGATGCTTTTTCATATGTTTGGAATTGTTTGCTATTTTAAAATGTCCTTAATTAGAGCAAAGACAGCTAACCATTCTTTAAAATTGGAGAAATTGAAGCTCCTCTAATAATTATTTTTCTCTAAAAAAAATTAGGACAAAGTTGCTTTAGGAGCTAAGCCATATAAAGAAGAAATCGAAGATCTCAAAACGAAAATTGTGAAAATAGACCTAGAGAAAATGAAAAATGCCAAAGAATTTGAAAAGGAGTACGTATTTGTCTTAATTTAATGTGATTTTAATAGCTTTTCTTCCTAAACTACATATACTTTTCATTAGTTAAATTTTTAAAATAAAATCTATGAAAACGTTGTTACTGCTCTTCTTTAAAAAATATAAACATCCATAGATTTTAAATATACTGGTCTCATTACATATGCAAAGTTTTTAAAACTAAGCACAATTCTGATCAATTAACACACTATGTCTTTGAACACTTCTTAGTCATACATAATATAAACAATTTTAAGTGGCTTTTTTATGCCTGAAAGTGAACATTAAGAGAGAGAGTGTGTGTGTGTGTGTGTGTAGCAGTTTTACTAAGGTTTCTGTTGTTTCTCTTAATTTCATTTGTTGGTCTTACTGTGTTTTTGTGTTAAGATTATATTTCCTTTTAGTTTATAGTTCCCTAGGGCCCAAGAGCAAATCCTCTTTTTAGTGATTTATTTATAGGTAGCATTATACATAACAGCATGCCTAAATTCTTTGTGGTGTAGCATAATGAAAAGAATACTAAACAGAGAGTCAAGGAAACTGAATTAGAGATACGTTCTCAATCCCAGCACTTTTGGGAGGCCGAGGCAGGCGGATCACAAGGTCAGGAGATCCAGACCATTTTGGCTAACACAGTGAAACCCCGGCTCTACTAAAAATACAAAAAAAATTAGCCGGGCTTAGTGGCAGGCACCTGTAGTCCCAGCTACTTGGGAGACTGAGGCAGGAGAATGGCGTGAACCCGGGAGGCAGAGCTTGCAGTGAGCCGATATCACACCATTGCACTCCAGCCTGGGCAACAGAGCAAGACTCCATCTCAAAAAAAAAATGAAATACGTTCTCACTTACTAATGCATCACCTTATACTGTTTATTCTGTCTGGTCCTCGTACTCATAATCAGTAAAGAAAGGTTTATATTAGAGGATTTGTTAAGATGCTTCCTGGCTTTTAACACTTTTCATTCTTCCTAAGGATCCTGAATAAATATTTAATGATCTCTTATTTTGCCCAGGAAATAACTCTCGGAATTTTCATGCTCTCTAAGCAGCCTGTTGGTTTTAGTGAAACATAAATCTATTAGATTCTCAATTATAAAAACAAATTTACTTGTAGAATAGGGTCAGCAGGGCCGGGTGCAGTGGCTCACGCCTGTAGTCTCAGTACTTTGGGAGGCCAAGGCAGGCAGATCACCTGAGGTCAGGAGTTTGAGACCAGCCTGGCCAACATGGTGAAACCCTGTCTCTACTAAAAATACAAAACTTAGTCGGGCATGGTGGCAGGTGCCTGTAATCGCAGCTACTCGGCAGGCTGAGGCAGGAGAATTGCTTGAACTTGGGAGGCAGAGGTTGCAGTGAGCTGAGATCACGCTATTGCACTCCAGCCTGGGGAACAAGAGCGAGACTTCATCTCAAAAAAAAAAAGAATAGGGTTAGCAGATACAGATACATTCATAGTCATTACAAAAGGCAGAAAGTCATAATTTATCATTGCTGATTAATGCCTAAACTAGCAACTCTCATAAAATGTCTCTTTCTACCAGAGAACAGTGATCAGAATTTGACCTTTGTAGTATCTTAGACCAGAGCTGCAGTCAGGATTTGCTTTCCTGACCGTATAGCAATAAAGCTGCACTTTCTCTTTCATGCTCCTTATACCTTCAAGATATTTCTAGAACCCCATGGTAAAAAATAATTAGGTAGTTATAATTTTGTTCAATATCCAATGAATTAGGCCTCCAGAAGCTTCAAAAGAACTGGGGTTTCTCAATATAAGAAAACCAGACTGTTCCTGCACCCAAGCAGAATGCTTCTAGTTTGATGACATTAATGCCATAAGGCACATGGCACCAGAGAGGTATCATGAGGGCTTATCGACTGCCACTTATGGGCATTATGTCAATGTGATGTATTAGAAAATCCTTCACAGCAGCTCTGTTTATTCTCCTGTAAAAAATTAGTTGCTGAACTTTTTACATCTTTTTATTGTTTTTGTTAGAATCAGTGCTACAAAAGCCACTGTAGAATATCAAAAGGAAGTTATAAGGCTATTGAGAGAAAATCTCAGAAGAAGTCAACAGGCCCAGGATACCTCAAGTAAGTAGAAAATGCATATATTTTCAGATCCTTTAAATTTTACTTCTCAACACACAACAGACTTTGAAGACTAATATTATGTAGTATGTGACAGTCGAGAGTAAACAGAAGTTGACCACCAATGTATTTTTAAATGAATTTATTGGAACCGTATTTCCAGATATCTTGTGACATCTTAGTTTGTTGTAATCTTAGATGCTTATCCATTATAGATTCTTGAAAAATATGAACTCTGCTTTTGTATTGTCAAATCTTTACCTATTAGTGAAGATACCTTCAGGCAATAAAGGAATGACTTATACTATATCAATGTAGAATTATGCTTCCCAATAAAATGAAACACGTCTTCATAGATTTTAATTGTATACATTTCATAAGTTATAATTGGTGTGCAGTAAAAATACTATTCTGTTTGTTCTTGAAACTAAAAATACCAAGTTAATATTTACTTGCAAAGGTCTTTGAAATTTATCTGAGATATGCTTTTTAGATCTGTTGGTCAAATTTCTCAATATATATGCATTCCTCAAACTACCTTTTTTCATATTATGTCTGTCCTGTTTGAAAAGAAAGAATGCTTGAACAGTACTTGAGATAGCTGTGCAGTAGAACAAGTACTGAACTAAGGTGCAGATCTCAATGGCTGTGTGAAATCGTGGGGTTAGCGCCTGATCTTCTAACTTATAGGCATATACAAACATATGTTTATGTATATACTTATAAGTATATATACATATATACTTTATATATAAGAAGTATATATACTTATACTATATATTTACAAGTATATGTGAGTATATATATTATATACTTATATGTATATGTGAGTATACTTATATGTATATGTGAGTGTATATATATACTTAAATGTATATGTGAGTATACTTATAACCATACTTTTTGTATTTAGCTGTCTTTTTATTATTGAATAGTAAGAATTCTTTACGTATTTTGGATGCAGGTCACATACAAGATATATGATGTGACAATATTTTATCTAATTTCTGTGGTTGTCTTTTCACTTTCTTTCTTTGTTATTGTTATACTTTATGTTCTAGGGTACATGGGCACAACGTGCAGGTTACATATGTATATGTGTGCCATGTTGGTGTGCTGCACCCATTAACTCGTCATTTACATTAGGTATATACTAATGCCTCCTTATATATACTTTTTTACAGGAGAATAAACAGAATAAACAGAACTGCTGTGAAGGATTTTCTAATATATACTTATATATATGCATACTTACATATACTCATAAGTATATATACACACACATATACGTATATACTTATATATACACCTATATATGCTTATAAGCATATATATACACTTACATATACTTAAGTATATATACACACTTATATACTATAAGTACATATACACTTATATATGCACTTTTGGTCAGATAAACAGAGGGAGTACGGTAGAAGGCTGAAGTCAAGGGTGACTTCCAGGGAAACAAGACTTGAGGTGTTTTGGTCTCTATAATGACTTATTGTACTTAATAGTATTTCCTTTATTTTGAACTTTGGAGACAGTTAAAATTATCACCTATTTGTGTATTTTCCTCCTACAGTGATATCAGAACATACTGATTCTCAGCCTTCAAATAAACCCTTAACTTGTGGAGGTGGCAGCGGCATTGTACAAAACACAAAAGCTCTTATTTTGAAAAGTGAACATGTAAGACTAGAAAAGGAAATTTCTAAGTTAAAGCAGCAAAATGAACAGCTAATAAAGCAAAAGAATGACTTGTTAAGGTAAGATCTGCTTACATGATACAGATATTATTATGCTTATGGCTATTACATATATGTAGGGACATGGTATATGCACATATTTTTTGCAGGTGGTAACACTTCAGTCATTATGGGGAAAGTAATTTTTAGAGCTCATGTAATAAGTGTCTTTTTTAAAAAATGAGAATATGGGTACACTATTCCAGTGTTTGCTGTCTATCAACTGACAATTCCTAACCAAGCCAAGAAACAGGGAAGAAACAAAGACCTTTGAGGGGGCAGCTGAAATACACTACAAGTCCATATACCCAAGCCAGTGAGACTTTACTTAGGAACTCCTTACGTCCATTATTGTAGGCTTTTTACTTTATAAACAGATCTAACAAATTATTTGGCTTCTAGCACAGTGGAAGATTAGAATCTTTTCCCCAAGCACTCTACTATGATACAGTAGGGAAAAAAAGGGTTAAATAATTTTACGAATGACTCTTTGCCATGAAAGCTATTAAAAAATAAACAAAAAAAGGAGGTTATAAAAGGGTTATATTATGAAAGAGAAATCCAACATTATCTAGGTGTTAAGGGTAGAGGGTTGGTTGATCAAGAAGCCAACAAACAGGCATACCTCGTTTTATTGCACTAATCTTTCTACTGTATACACTGGGAACCCAAAAGATTTCTGCAATTTGCTTTATTACAGTGATCTGTAACCAAACCTACAATATCTCCAAGGTATGCCTATATCAGAATACATGTGAAAAATGAATAGGAATTAGGCTAGATGAAAGAAGAAGGGTAAGTTTTCCAGGCCAGGGGACAACATGTTCATGGTCTTTGAGTGAAGAAGAGTAACTAATTGGTGGAACTGAAAGACATCCAGTGTGGCCAGGGTGTAGAGAATGAGACAGAATAAAGTGCAAGACAAGGTGCCAGAGGTAAATGGATTCAGATTACATAGGCCCTTATAGTTCATTTTGAAGAATATGGAGTGGTATCCTAAATGTAATGGCAGGATTACCTGCACTGGAGGGTTTTAAGCTAGTGGCCTGATGAGATCTTATAGCATCTTTGGCTGCTAGAGCATTATGGAGGGACCCAATCTTAGAATGTGTTTATGGTAATTCAGGCAAAACATAATTTTAGCATGGACTAGCTTGGCTCCAATAGGGATAAAAACAAGGAAGTGAATTTGATAGATAGGATGAGATTGTATCAAGAGACTTGGATGACTGTTAAAATGAAAGAGAGTGAGGTCTCTAGGATTGCTTCCCAGCTTTCTCTCTGGAGGAACTGGATAAATGCTGGTGGCATCTCCTGTAAGAAGCAGCACTGTAACTAGAAAAGCACAGTGTAATCTTTCTTTTACAGTAAGAAAGGTACATCAAAGATTCATCTATGCAGGAGACTAATTTAGCAAATTATTGTGGCAAAGCATCAATAGATAAGCCACTCTGGATTTGATATAATCAAATTGATTTATTTGAAAACCTAATGTACTTAGAGCTTTCTTTTCAAGACTCCATGATCATGGAAACTTACTACAGTATTCAATTGATATAGATCCATTTTGTTTTCTGAACTTTGGAAATAGTCAAAACAGGAAGCATGAGGTTGAAATTAAAATGTAAATGTGATAAAATGGTATATTTTATGTTATACATATTTCATCACAATTTAATTTTTAAATATAAATGTGAATACATCTTAAGAATCAAGAAATCTTACAGTGTCTCTTTTTTTCCCCCACATTTAAGCAATAATCAGCATCTTTCCAATGAGGTCAAAACTTGGAAGGAAAGAACCCTTAAAAGAGAGGCTTACAAACAAGTAACTTGTGAGAATTCTCTGAAGTCTCCTAAAGTGACTGGAACAGCCTCTAAAAAGAAACAAATTACACCCTCTCAATGCAAGGAACGGAATTTACAAGATCCTACGCCAAAGGAATCACCAAAATCTTGGTTTTTTGATAGCCGATCAAAGTCTTTACCATCACCTCATCCAGTTCGCTATTTTGATAACTCAAATTTAGGTCTTTGTCCAGGTAAGTAAATATACTGGTTACTTTAAAATCAGAAGGTAACAGTTGGAACTTATTAGTCGATTAGTGATTTAGTCAAGTAAGCTACAATGTCAGGCTTCATTTGCTGATTCTGTGTAAGAAAGTTGGTTTCTCCAGGGCATAGCAATGAAGTGCAATTCACTTTTACCCCAAGTGAAGTCTTCAGTCTACCCTTTAAGCCCTTAGTTTTGTCCAAAGAGAGACAAGCAACTTTCTCAAGGACATGAAGATACTACCCTAAAAAGCAACTTTTACTGAAAAGTCTTATCAATTCAATGGACCAGAATATCCAATAGCATTATATTTACTTTACCCAAGCCAGATAATAGACGAACCATTTACTTATTCATTTATTCAATCAGCAAAATTGTTTTGAGCCCCTTCTATGTGTTAAGGATTAGATCCTGATGGCACATTGATAAGCAAAACCAGACGTGGTCCCTGCCTTCATAGAGCTTAATTCTGATGGAAGATACAGACAGTAATCAAGTGGTTAAAAAAAAAAAAAAGTGAAATTCAAGCCGTGCAACTACAAACTACAAGGATTTTCTAATATATACTTATATATATGCATACTTATATATACTCATAAGTATATATACACACACATATACAGTCTCATAAAGTACATATACAGTCTCATATAAAGACTATGAGGAATATAATAAGTATTTGAGGAATATTGAGGAAGGAAACTGAGATCAGATATAAAAGGTTAACATGAGTTATCTTAACAAAGAGCAGAGGGAAAAGCATCTCAGGCAGATGGAACAGCAACAGCATTAGGGTAGGTGGGAACATGACAAGGGGAGAGTTGAAAGAAATATGGTGTGGTCAGAGCACAGTGAGTACAAGCTTGTGTAGGTGAAGTCAGTGAGGCCAAAGAGAGAATTAAGAGCCAGAAATGCTGGACTTTTATAAATCATATAAAGGAATTTTTTCATTTATTGTGTAGAGGAAGACTTTGAAATATCTTAAGCAATGGCAGGAGAACGTGAGTCACACATTTTGAAAACATCACCTCGTCTCTAAGGTGACCAGCAAATAGTAGCAGGAGTTTGACAGTTGTCTAAACAAGACATGATGGTAGTGTGGACTTGGAGTAGAGATGGAGAGAAGTAGACCGACAGGAGAGATTTTGGAGTAAAATCAGCAACACCAGGCACCTGATTGAACAAAGGAGTGGGGAGGTATCAAAGATTACCCCAACTCTGCATGGAGGTTGTCCACAGAAGTGGGGGGACTTGCAGGAGAAACTGTAACATGGCATTTCTTGTAGTCTTTCTTACCACATAGCATCTATTGTGCATAGCCCTTTGTGACAGTGTATCTGCCTACCCTACCAGAGGTACCCTGTTATGCAACTGTAGGAATCTAAAGCAACAAAATTGTACACTAAGAAAGGCAGTTGCCAAATCATTTAAAACCTTTAGCAATATTTGCCAGAGTTTATAAACTTCTACTTTGTGATTAAGAAAAAATCTATCCATTCTCATCAACTATATCAAAATTAGATCAAGTTGACAGTCTAAAAGTGTTCTTAGGGAGATAGGTAGGCACAGAAACATTTGGAATAAGAAAAGTTTGAAATATTCTCTTCATTAAATAGTATTTAACAAACATTTAAGGACCTTCTATTAGCTAGCTAACACTTGCATGGAACTGTCTCGCTATGTTGCCCAGGCTGTCCTTGAACTCCTAGGTTCAAGCAATCCTAAGCATCAAGGACTACAGGTGCCTGCTACCGCACCCAGCTGTAATCACCTTTTGGTTTTGTCTACTGGTGCCAGAGGTATATGCATAATGTGAATTCATCAAACTGCAAATAAAAATGTTTGAGTCCTTTTTTAATATATGGATCTCTCTGGTACTGTTTTTAGATAAATAAAAGAGTAGCCTAGAAGAATACATAAATCAAAAACTGACCAATTCAGAATTAAATGAGGTAGTCCCAGCTTGAATTAATACCAGTCTTTTAAAAAGTGAGTTTTTACTTTTAATTATAAAAAGTAATCTAAATTACCTTAACAAACTAAGGTAATTGCTAAGACCAGTTATACTAGATTTACTTTTATAAATATAATAATTGTAAAATAAATATTGTTTATAAGCAAATAGATGCAGCTAAAGTCCTCTTTAAAGGCTCACAGAAAGCTTTCCAAAGATGACTAAACATTCTCTAAAATACTATTTAGCACACCATTTATTTTGAGAAACAGGATGAAAGAAAACTCAATCAGTCCATGTTTGATTCACTTTGAATTTCAAATTGAAGAATTCCAAATAAAACTTTATTCTCAGTTTGGCTATGGTTTGTCTAATAGTTCATTTTAGGACAAAATGGGGAGTCAAATTCTCCAACTCTAAGGTGAAATACACCATCTTCATGACCAAACATGATGAACCATGTTGCCCTTTTTCATTCTTCACATCTCTCCTGCCTTAACGTCCTTTCCACTTCCAGCTGTGCTTGGTTCTTGTGTATTTTTATAATAGCATTAATGTTTCCATTTTCTTTCTCAGAGGTACAAAATGCAGGAGCAGAGAGCGTGGATTCTCAGCCAGGTCCTTGGCATGCCTCCTCAGGAAAAGATGTGCCTGAGTGCAAAACTCAGTAGACTCCTCTTCGTCACTTCTCTGGAGGTCCAGCATTCCTTGTTTGGAAATGACTTTGTTTATGTGTCTGTCCCTGGTAATGATGTTGTAGTGCAGCTTAATTTCAATTCAGTCTTTACTTTGCCACTAGAGTTGAAAGATAAGGGAACAGGAAATGAATGTATTGTGGTAATTTAGAATGGTGATAGCAATACCTCCTTCTTCTTGCATATGGTAATACTTTTAAAAGTTGGATTGTTTTATTTATTTGTATATTTTGTAAAGAATAAAGTTATTGAAAGAAATGTAAAGTTATCTTCATGACTTAGCATATTCCAAAGCATAATACTTACATTAATATAAAACATCATTTTATTAACAAAATTGTAAACATTTTTAATACCTTACACATTCAATAAATGTTTAGTAGTTCTGAATCACCACTATTCTATGTAATATTAATGGTTTCTTGGTGAGGTAATCTCTCTTGTTGGCTCAATATTTTGCTATGAAAATACACACAAGCTTTCTGGATTTAAATTCTTAAAGGATAGCAGAGGCTATGTCCTCTTAACTTTCCAGTTCTAATATTCCTTTCGCTGTAATAACCACTGAAGTTCTTTCTCATATTCCTGGTAACCTACCTATCCCAATCCCTATGCAAACTCTCTAAATTGGTTGCCCCTCACTCCCAGCCTGGAGGAACCTATAGCTCATTTATTCTACCTCTTCATTGTAGACATAAGGAAACAGTACCAGAGTTTTTATCAAAGTAAAGTTTTCTAAACCTGGAGTCCCCACAGATAGATGAAGCATATATGGATGGGCTTCTTGTATTCTGTAAAACTTTTGAAATTTTTTGTGAACTTTTTTGTGTGGATTTATTTTGGGGGAGGGGATACTAGGGTTTATACTTTGTTTTATCAAATTCTTACAGGGGCCCACGATCCTGTAAAAATCTAAGAACTATGGCTTTAGAGGATATTTGATATTACTTTTATACCATATGACTTTGAAAAAACACTTAAGTTGCATTAGGTTATAGAACAGAGGTAAAGTGATTTCAATACATTCTCGGCTCTCGGCTCTTTGGTAAGATTCAGTCAAAGGGAGAGATTATTGATTGCATCATATCTAGTATTTTAAAGTCTGTGGAGTGCATGTTTTCCCATATCTTAACATACCACCAAAGGAATCAACTAGGACTAAGGGGAAACTATCCCTTCCTAAAATCTTTTCCCCTAGACCTGTACCTTAAGAGTCTGTCTTCTGCTTTCCACCCTTATCCAAACAAAACACTAACACACCTGTAGGTTTGATTCTTTATGTCTGCTTCTCCACCGAACAAAAGTAACCCAAAGTAGTGGTTAAGTTCACCTGGATGATAAAACTACATTAAAGTCATTAAAAATCTACTAGTTGTCAGGTAGCCAGCCTAGTAGGATATTTTTAACTTTTGAATTTGGGTGTCCATTTTATTCCTCAAATTTGGGAAGTTTGTGACCATTATTTCTTCAAATAAGCTATGTCCCTTTTGCTGCCACCATTATCCCACACCCTTAATATCTATTCCCACACATTTTTCTCAGATTTTTTGGCTGGTATAAGTTAGAAAACTCAAGTGGTTCTTTTGATTGTGATGCAGCTCCTCATGGGCCACACTTTGTACCTCACATTAGGGATCTGCTGGGACTTGAGTCTAGTCAGGTCTAGGAGCATAGAGGGCTGGTGGGGGTAGGTCCTGAGGAGAATCAGCATTGTCTTGCTTGGCAGCTGCCTCAGGGGAGGCCATTATTATTTCCTCAGGCAATGCAGGGTTAACCCTCAGAGGAGGAAAGGTCATTACCAACCCCAACGAGGTTGGAGAGGCCACTTCAGCTGGTAAAAAAAAAAAACTCATCAGGGCCAGGCGCGGTGAGCCTGTAATCCCAGCACTTTGGGAGGCCAAGGCGGGCAGATCACAAGGTCAGCAGATTGAGACCATCCTGGCTAACACGGTGAAACCCCGTCTCTACTAAAAATACAAAAATTAGCCGGGCGTGGTGGCGGGCGCCTGTAGTCCCAGCTACTCAGGAGGTTGAGGCAGGAGAATGGCGTGAACCCAGGAGGCGGAGCTTGCAGTGAGCTGAGATTGTGCCACAGCACTCCAGCCTGGGGTACAGAGCGAGACTCCGTCTCAAAAAAAAAAGAAAAAAAAAATCAGAATGTAGGAACCAGCCAGGCGTGGTGGCTCACGCCTGTCATCCCAGCACTTTGGGAGGCCGAGTTGTGTGGGACTCTTGAACCTAGCAGTTCGTGACCAGTCTGTGCAATATAGTGAAACGCCGTCTCCACAAAAAATACAAAAATTAGCCTGGCATGGTAGCATATGCCAATAGTCTCAGCTACTCGGGGGTGCTGAGGTGGATCACTTGAGCCTAGGAAGTCAACATTGTAGTGAGCCAAGACTGTGCCATTGCACTCCAGCCTGGCCTGCAGGGTGAAACTGAAAAAAAGAAAAGAAAAAAAAAAAAATGGAGCTCAGTGTTCCTGGCTACAGGGTCTTCCCACACGTCCCCATCCCAACTTACAGAATCTCACTCTCCCAGTCACTGTGGCTCATTTTACCAGTAGATACACTAAGGCAGAGTTCACCTTTTGCAATTGCATCAATCAAATGATGAAGACCGTGTTTGATTTTCAGCAATTTTAGCCTCATGTCTACAGGAGAGAAGATCCTCTTTCAGGGCACACCTAGAAGTTCTTAGGTTACTTATGTGGAGCTTGAGCCAGGAATTTGAATCCCTGAAGTCATTCTTTTTTTTTTTTTTTTTTTTTTTTTAAATAACTTTGCCCAACAATATTAGGAGCAGCCAACCAACATTGGTATATTTCTTAGTTTTCCATAAATATTTGAAAGTATTACAGGGCTGGGCACAGTGGTTCACGCCTGTAATCCCAGCACATAGGGAGGCCAAGGCGGGTGGATCATGAGGTCAAGAGTTCGAGACCAGCCTGGCCCACATGGTGAAACCCCATCTCTACTAAGAAAACAAAAATTAGCCGGGCATGGTGGTGCATGCTTGTAATCCCAGCTACTCGAGAGGCTGAGGCAGACGAATCGCTTGAACCCAGGAGGCAGAAGTTGCAGTGAGCCAAGATCATGCCACTGCACTCCAGCCTGGGTGACAGAGCAAGATTCTGCCTCGAAAAAAAAAAAAAAGGTATTATATATACAGAGTCAGTTAAGTGCCTCACCTCTAAGAAGTGGTTGATTAGGAGTATCCAATGCAGATATTTTGCATACCTCTATGAACAGTTCATTTCTTGGACAATCAGTGCTCTCTACTATTGAAAGGAGAGCCAGACTGAGCACAGTCACTCATCCCTGTAATCCCAACACTTTGGGAAACTGAGGCAGGAGGCGCACTTGAGACCAGGAGTTTGAGACCAGCCTGGGCAACATAGACCTCGTCTCTACCAAAAAAAGTAATAATTTGTAGGGCTGAGGCAGGAGGAAGGCCTGAGCCCAGGTATTCAAGGCTGCAGTCAGCTATGATGGTGCCACTGCACTCCAACCTGTGCAAGAGTGGGACCCCTTCTCAAAAATAAAAAGTAGAGCCTTTAGCATTTTCAAATCTAATCAGACTAGAGAGCCAATTCCAGGAACTCCAAAACCAACTCAGGAAACTCATCCTTAAAATTTTGTTCCTTGGCCGGGCACGGTGGCTCAAGCCTGTAATCCCAGCACTTTGGGAGGCCGAGACGGGCGGATCACGAGGTCAGGAGATCGAGACCATCCTGGCTAACACTGTGAAACCCCGTCTCTACTAAAAAATACAGAACAACTAGCCGGGCGAGGTGGCGGGCGCCTGTAGACCCAGCTCCTCAGGAGGCTGAGGCAGGAGAATGGCGTAAACCCGGGAGGCGGAGCTTGCAGTGAGCTGAGATCCGGCCACTGCACTCCAGCCCGGGCGACAGAGCAAGACTCCGTCTCAAAAAAAAAAAAAAATTCGTTCCTCTAGAACCTCTTCTGGTACCAAAATCTGTCTTAGGATTTTCCAGAGAGACAGAACCAATAGAATATATACAGATGGTCCCCAACTTATCATGGTTCAACTTGCGATGTTTCGACTTTAGGACGATGTGAGAACAATACGCACTCAGTGAATACTTTGAATTCTGAGCTCTTCACAAGTTAGCAATACTCTGCTGTGATCATGGGCAGTGGCGTCACGACACAGCTCTCAGTCAGCCATGGGATCACGAGTAAACAACTGTCACTGTTCAGTGTACTCTGTTCAATAAATTCCAAGAGTCAGTCAATACTTTGTTATAAAATAGGCTTTGTATTAACTGTAGGCTAACAAGGGTTCTGAGCACATTTAAGTAGGCTCAGCTAAGCTCTATGTTCAGTGAATTAGGTATATTAAATACATTTTTCAACTGACAGTATTTTCCATTTCTAATGGGCTTTTGGGATATAACTCCATTGAAGGTTGAGGAATATATATATATATATATTTAGAGAGAGAGAGAGAGAGAGAGAGAGGATGTTTATTAGAGGAATTGGCTTACACAATTGGGGAGGCTAAGAAGTCCCACCATAGGCTGTCTGCAAGCCGGAGAGCCAGGGAAACTAGGAGTGTGGCTCAGTCCAAGTCCGAAGGCCTGAGAATCTGGTTGGAGTTCAGGTATCCAAGGGTAGGAGAAGATGGATGTCCCAGTTCTGGAAGAGAGAGAATTCACCTTTTCTCTGCCTTTTTATCCGGGCCCTCAGCCAATTGGATAGTGCCTGCCCACATTGGGTGAAGATCCTTACCCAGTTCACTGATTCCAATGCCGATCTCTTCCAGAATCACTCACGGATGTCCCAGAAATAATGCTTACCAGCTCTCTGGGGATCCGTAAATCCAGTCAAGTTGACACCTAAAATTAACTATCACAAACATTGTCTTGAGAGCCTGGCAGAATTATATTCAGGAAACTTACTATGAAACTGCCATTCACTCAGCAAATATTTAATGAGCATCTACTCTCTGCCAATTACTGTTTTAGGCACTGAAAGGCACTACCAATGTGGAACTCATATTGTAGATAAGAAAACAAGCAACTAATTGATTTGTTTTTCTAAGACCACCAGAGTGGGCACAAAAGAACCAGCGAGTAGGCAAGGCTAAAAGCAAAACTGCAAATTTATTCTTTGGTCATCTAGCTTCAGGGACAGGAGCTGGGGGGCGGGTGGAGTTTCTAATACAGTCCCGACAAGAGTGGGGGCTGAGAAAGCCCACCCCCGGAGCATCTGCTGGGAGCGACTTTTCTAGGAGTGGAAGGGCAATAGGCGGGGCACAGGCATGTCGGGGGAGGGGGGGGGGGCTCCGCAGGTGCCACCAGGTAAATCTTGGTCTCCTCGGATTGACATCACCTGGTGCATGCCTGATTAATCTGCACCTTCCCGGGCGTCAGCTGCATTCTCGCACACACGGGAAGAGTTGGTGGTGAAGAAGAACCCGGAAGTGCACCATCCTGCCTCCGTTTGTCCAAACACTAATATTCTTTTAATATGACCTAATCACAATGTAAAGGAGTAAAACATATAGTCCCCACCCTTGAAGAAATTTAGTCTGCTGACAGTACAAATGGGTAAGCAAGTATGTGCAATATCATGTGACTTAGGCTGTTATCATCAAGTAAGCATTATTGCTGAATATTACAGAGGGAGGCTGAAGAAAGCTACATCAACAAGCATTCGCTGGGGGCGGTGGCTCAGGCCTGTAATCCCAGCACTTTGGGAGGCCAAGACGGGCGGATCACGAGGTCAGGAGATCGAGACCATCCTGGCTAACACGGTGAAACCCCCTCTCTACTAAAAATACAAAAATTAGCCGGGCATGGTACAAGGGAGGCTGAGGCAGGAGAACGGCGTGAACGCGGGAGGCGGAGCTTGCAGTGAGTGGAGATGGCGCCACTGCACTCCAGCCTGGGCGACAGAGCCAGACTCCGTCTCAAAAAAAAAAAAAGCATTGGAGTTGGCTTTGATTAGAGAACTCTCATACTCATGAATAGTCTGTTCCAAAAGCCTCAAAAGTCAAAGGGCATTATTAGTAAAGCAAGAGCAAAGCTAGATGTGATTACAGATTGTTAGAGCCAGCGTTAGAAGTTGCTGAAACAAGGAACAAGGAGGGACAATTTTACCAAAGACCTTGTATGGACACATGCAGAAAGTCCAGTTTGTTAAAGAACTAAAAAGGGCAACTTTTACCATCCATTATAATTAAATTTCTCCAAAAATGTATTCATCATAATAATCACTAACATATATTAAGTACCTGTGTGGCAAACATTGTGCTGATGGATTCATAGGCTTAGTCGTTCCTCCTCACCACACCCCTGAGGTACGTGCTATTTTACCTTCATTTTACAGATGAGAAACATGAGAGGTTCAGAGATTTAAGTGATTTACTCACTGAGCTAGTGAGAAAAAGATATGGGACTTGCTCTAGTCTTTCTGACGCCACAGTCTTTGTTCTTATCCACTGTGACTGTTAGAAATCACTTAGCTCCATGTAACAAAAAACCTGAAAAACACTAGTCTAAAGTTTATTGTCCTCACATAAGAAGTCCAGAGGAGTTGTTACCTTGAGGCTGTCATGGAGGACACAGGCTCCTTGTCTTGCTGGGCCGTGTCGTTAATGTGTGCCTCTGTCCTCAGACGAACTCACTAAAAGGCTGCTCTGTCCCACACATCCTATCTTCATTCCAGGCAAAAAGAAAGGGAGGAGCAAAAGCTAAAAGCCTTTCAGAAGGGCTTACTTTTCTATTTAAGAAGGAAGCCCCCCTCAGAAATTCCCACCTGCATTTCATTGGCCAGATCTATGCTGCTTGGCCACCCTTAGCGACAAACAAGGCTATGAAGTCGAGACTTTTGTTTTCCAACTTTGACAAGTGGAAAAGGGGGAAAGTGAGTTGGAGGGGTGCTGAGGAAACCAATTTATACAGTACATACAAGTAGCCTACACAATCACTTTGCTCAGTGGCACTACAGATAAAGCACATGTTACTCTCCTAACCTAGAGGGCTCATGAGATCTAGTCCTTTCTTTTTGGCCTTATATCTCTGTTCTCTTCAGCCAAACTGGGGTTTTTTGCTGTTAACTCAACATGTTCCCTTTTAAGCCTTCACCCTGTCATCCAAGTTTCACGTTCTCCCCGACCCCATTCCCAGTGTAGTAAGGCTCCTGGCATTCTGCCACTAAATGTGTATTAGTGTTAGAATAGTCTGAGCATGAAAAAAATAAAAATCACAACTGTATCTTAAACACAAAGGAATTTTTTTTATTTCTCTCCCTTAAAGCAGTCCAGGCCAAGTGCCAAGAAGGCTCCAGGATTTTCAGTGACCTGGGGTCCCTCTATTTTGTTGCTCTGCTATCTTCCACACGCAGTTTCCAGCTTAGCCAATCTTGTCTGCCCTGGCACCGCACATAGTAGGCATAAACAAAACAGAGAAGTGGAGAGACGGAAGTGAGGGAAATGATTTCCACATCCTAAGTAAGCTATAAGGTGCTTTTCCACTTTTCACCTTCTACTTGGAATTTACAGTTCTACCTAAACTCCACTAGATGGCAGCACACACATTTATAAAGTGCACGGATGGCGCCACTAAACGCTGAAAGCAGGGAAACTACAAATCCCAGCATGCTTTATTAAGCACTTGACTTTCTTCTTTACAAAGGTCCCAAGCTTGTTGCTCCCACCGGGTTCTGGAGAACGCCATCACCTCGCTGCTTAAAGTAAGATTTCCTAATACTTTTGAAATGAAACTTTAGAAAGGAAAGAGGGGAGGTTTAATTTTTAGATGTTGTTTTGTTCTGCATGTTGCCTATTTCAAAATTAATCTGAGCAGCTGGATCAGTGTAAAGATGGGTTTTTAATGAGCCTGAAACTCTGTCGTATGTATGTTTTATAAAGTAGCCCAAGAAAAAAGGATTCTTACGGTATCCTAAGTGAACATTTTTCTTCCTGGCTCTTGAAAACAATGACTTCCTGAATATGCTGTTTATGTATCTGCTAATCAAAAATCAACATTTTAATTCCAACTTTTGGACTAAGGAAGCCAACGTGTATGGTTTTCACATTGGATTTATTGAGAGATGCCTTGATTTACCATTTCAGGCCATGTTTGCACTCGTTTTCTTAAATAAATCTGTTTTAGTTTGAGATTACAGTTTATTAAATGTTAAGGCTTTGACCCCAAAATCTGGTCCCAGAAAGACAGGAAGGCCAGCTAAGAGGAGGTTTTCAGAGTGCGTAGAAAGGCTGCTCTGTGCTTCAGCAATGGTTCTGGAAATGCTTCTTCCGGTGTCAAAGATTCCTAGCAAAACCTTTGACTGGAGGTTTTACAGGGCCATACACCCAATATCACTAATGACAGTGTTGTAAAATAGTTTTTTGTACACCATGCTTAGGATTCAAGGAGGGTAAAGATAAAGTATATCTTTCTGAAGTATATCATTCCATGTTGAAAGCAAAAGTTTCTCTTTTGTGTAAGAAGAAAAAAAGCAAAAATTCATTGCATCAAAGTAGGTCAGGCACTGTTAAAGCCCAGCTTCCCCATCGCCTAAAAAAATGTGGACAAACTCAGAGGAAGTCAGTGAGTTGTAAGCTGATCCCTGGAGCCAGTTCTTACATAATTGTGTTAGTCTGCTCTTCCAAGAAGCAGACTCCAAGATAAAATTAAATATGCGTGGATTTTATTAGGGGAAATGCTGGTGTGAGGGAGAATGAATAGAGAACTAGGTAAGGCTGTGAGAGCCATCAGACCTCGATGCAAGTCCACCTGCGAGGGAGGAAGAGCAGGAAGCCAGGTTGAGTGGAAGCATCCCAGACAGCTGTGCAGTCTAAGAGAACTTCAGCAAGGTAGTAAGGAGCTTCTCCAGCCAGTCATCCATTGGGGAGGAGCTCTATGTCTCCCAGAAATGGGTCTGCCTTAGTAAGCCTGCATGCTCAGCCACTGCCCTGTAACGGGCCCAAGAAAGTGGCCTAAGCACAAGCGCAGAGATGCCGCAGCAGCTGCGCCTCATTGTCCATTACTTCCTGGGGTCAGCAGTCTGCAAGGCACAGGCTTATGGTGCCACAGTGAGGATTTAGAGAGGCCCTCAGGGCTTTGAGTACCATGAGACAATTCCATGAGATCTTCCCTTGGACCTGCAACAAGAAGGCCTAGGTTTGAATTTATAGCTGTAAAACACTGGGCAAATCTCCTTTCTTTGAAATTAGCCCCATTGGTGATCAGGCCCTGCCTATCTCTTATCTCTGAAACACTTCTGCAATCCACATCTCTCTCCATCCCTGCTATTTTCTCCAGCCTGCTATTTCACCAGCGACCCCCTAGATAACCCTAGAAGCCTCCTAATGGCACACCATGCTCCTGCCCAGGTATGTTCTCCACAGCAGTCCTTCCAAAATACGAATCTGATTGCGTCACACCCTTTCCATAAATCCTTCAGTGGCTGTTGCCTATAGGAGTAGGCAAGGAGTAACCTGCCCTTCACCATGTGCACATTGGACCAAGTGTGGAGGTTTGAAATGGAAGAGCATATTGGGTATTAAAAAAGAAAAGAAAAGAAAAAAAGTTTGGCTAAAGAGAGAACTGTGATAAGTTCAAAGAGAATGGACTAGATAATAGAAGCCCTCCAGGCAAGGCTATCAACCTGTACAAAATCAGGCAGATAATGGAGCAGAGTGTTTGTGTAGGCTAGTTGTGCATGTATTGTAAGTTGGTTCATCAACACCATCCAACTCACTTTGCCCTGTTCCTCACTTTATCGAAGCTGAAAACAAAAGTCCCAACTTCCCAACCTCTTTGCAGCCAGGAGTGGCCAAGTAGCATAGATCTGGCAAATGAACTGCAGGTGGGAATTTCTAAGGCGGTTTCCTTCTTAAGTAGCAAGGTGAGCCCTCTCTGAAAGCCTTTTGACTTTTGTTCCTCCCTTTCTTTTTGCCTGAAATGTGGATATGATGCCTTGGCCAAAGCAGCCACTTTGTGAGTTCATATGAGGTCAGAGGCACACATTAATGACAGAACCCGGCAAGACTTTGAGCTTGTGTCCTTGAAGACAGCCTCTTTTGATGGTCATTTGACTCTTCTCCACTCCCAGCCTCACCACTAGCTCTTTCTGTCACCTTGTGATCTACAATCCAAGCACTAGCGAAATATCTCATGCACATAAGCCCCTGTGTCAGTGTTTCTCAATCTTTTAGAAATTACTGATTATGCCTGTTAATGTGTTACTACTGCAAGCTTAAACTTTATACGAGGATCAGCAGCATTGTGGGCTGGACTGTTCCCATAGCAAAAGAGTCAGGAAATCTTAGTTCTGGCTTTCCCATTGACTGGCTCTGTGACATTGGGCAGGTTTCAGCAGTTTCCCCTTCTGTAAAATGGGAGTATTGGATGTGATTTGATTTTTCCATCCTTTTTGTTCGATGAATATCTGAGACCAACTATGAAATCTTTTCAAGAGACAAGAAAAAACCGTAAGCAATTGATAGTGCAAACCTCAACAAGTTTATGGAAGAGAAATCAAAAAGCAGCCCTGAGTAGTAAGGACACAAATAATGCCAGAGTAATGTGTGCAGGGGTCATGGAGAGAATGATGGTGGTAGTGAATAATGTCAGCACCAGAGGCTGTCCTCTCCAGGTACTGAAGGGTGAGGTAGGTTAAAGTGCAATGTCTGGGCTGGGTGCGGTGGCTCACGCCTGGAATCCCAGCACTCTGGAAGGCCGAGGTGGGTGGATCGCCTGGGGTCAGGAGTTTGACACCAGTCTGACCAACATAGTGAAACCCCGTCTTTATCAAAAATACAGAAATTGGCTGGGCGTTGTGGCAGGCATCCGTAATCCCAGCTACTCAGGAGGCTGAGGCAGGAGAATTGCTTGAACCTGAGAGGCAGAGGTTGCAGTGAGCCGAGATCCCGCCATTACACTCCAGCCTGGGTGACAAGAGCGAAACTCCATCTCAAAACAAAAAGGCCAATGTCTGTCACCAGTCATCACTTCAGTGCGTTATGCTAAATGTGTTTGATATACAAAGCTATGTATGTAGAGGAAACATTCTGGGAGAATTCAGATGATGAGACTACTTGCACAGAGGTGCTATCTTCAAGTTCCTGAAGGAACTCACTAAATTATTCTTAAAAGAACACACTGAACTATTCATTCTAGATGTTACTGCCTGCTCAAGACCATGTTCTACAGTATAACCCATTAAACACACATGTCTTTAGATTAAACTACAGGTTCCATTATGGGTCGACTTGATGGGAAAGTCATCATCCTGACAGCTGCTGCTCAGGGGATTGGCCGAGCAGCTGCCTTAGTAAGTTATAAGTTACTATCTTTGTTGTTTGCCTGCTAACTCTTGACATACTGAATTATGTGGACTGATGCTATGGTTGTTTACTTCTGCTCTGCTTTTTGTTTTACTTTTGTGAAATAAACAAATAAATAAATAGTTCCCTACTCCTGACCCCAGGCAGATAAAGGAATGAATACCTCATGTTTAGTACATGACATCACTGATAACCATTGACTCTGAGAAATTTGTCTACTTCAGTTTCTCTGCATCATAATAAATTTGCTACAGACAGCCAACAGGGTTACACAGCTTTCTGAAATTGTGTCAGTTTAGATATGTGACTCCAGAGTTATAAGACAGGTTACCTTTGTCTCCTGATTTATATCAATTTCTGTTACATTATGTACCCCTCTTGAGCTAATATTGTACCTTAAGTATAATGGCAGGGTATCGTTTGACATTTATAAAACCACTATCATACTCTTGGTAGGAAAAGTGTTGAAACAACCAATTCTTATCTTATTATCTGGAGTTTAGTAACTCAAACTCAGAAATGATATAGTCTCATTATAGAAGATCAGTAGTTTGAGAGTATTAAAAACAGTTGTCATTTTTTAAAAAACGTTGTTTTGTTTCATACTACTTAAAGGAACTAAGTCAGATGACAGGTACAATGTATGTCACATTGTTCTAATTAATGATAAAAATAATAACAATGGAGAAGGGATAAGACTAGATAGTTTGAAATTCTAGCTATCTTATGGGGAAAAGAACAATGAAAATAAGATAAGGGAGAAAAAGACCACATGATGTTCCATTCACTAGCATAGTTTATTCAAGTAAACAAAGGATGTATTTGTACTTTGTGTCTACTAGGCTTTTGCAAGAGAAGGTGCCAAAGTCATAGCCACAGACATTAATGAGTCCAAGCTTCAGGAACTGGAAAAGTACCCGGGTAAGCAACTCAGCAGCTTGAACTTGGGATTCATTGTCTGCAAGGTATTATAAAGCATGGCACTCACATGTTGAAAGAAAATTCCTTAGCTACTGAGCTCCACTGCCCTGCTTTTTAGATTTGCACACTCTGATATGAAATCTATATTTTGTGAACCTACAGACAAAAATCTGTGTACTTACATGCATAAAAAAAATTTGAGGACGAATAATTTAAAAATCCTTTATTTAGCCAACACATTGAGGGATTCAGTTCCTAATTACAAACTTACATGTGAAAATTGTGAAAATTTACTAGTTGTTAGGTGAACTTTTGATGAAGCTTTTCACTTCTGTGCCCTCCTCCTCTAGGACAGCCCTGTCCAATAGTAACATGACGTGAGCCGCATGTGTAATTTTAAATTTTCTAGTATCCACATTAAAAAAGTAAAAAGAAACAAGTGAAAGTTAATTTAATATTATATTTTATTTTATCCAATATATCTAAAATATAATCTCAACATGCACTCAAGTTAAAAAATTAATGGAACATTTTAATTTTTTCTTACTAAATTTTTTATTTAAATTATTAGAAGTTTCTTACAAACTTCAATCATTAGTTTTCTTTGCAGCTTTTCTCTTAATTTTCTCTTCTTTGAGGTATAATTGAGAAATAAAAATTGCATATATTCAAGATGTTCAACATGTTTTCATATATGTTGTAAAATACCTTGTGAAATGATTATTACAGTCAATCTAATTAACATAGCCATTACCTCATTTAGTTACCTCTGTGTGTGTGTGTGCTGAGAATACGTAGGATCTACCCTCTTAGCAAATTTTGAGTATACAGTACATTCTTAATCACTATAGTCACTGTACTGTACATTAAGTCTTATAACTGCAAGAGTGTACCCTTTGACCAACATCTCAATATTTTCATACTAAATCTTTAAAATTCATGTGTATTTTATACTTGCAGCACAGTTCATTTCAGACTGGCTGCATTTCAAGTGTTCAGTAGCCACATGTGGCTGGTAGCTACCGTACTGGAGAAAGCTCAGCCCTAAAATCACACATCATCATGAGAAATCCTAAGAGATTCCCCAGATTATTAGGTATGCACCACCACTTCTTCACCCCACTAAACCAAACTCCAACATCAAGGGATTTTAATTACAGTTTACTTATCCAAAGACATCAGAACAGAGAACCTATTTGAAAGTTAACCCTTCCAGCAAAATACAACAGGTTACATAATCAAACAGCAATTAGTTCCCTGAATTAGTTAATTGAATTGGAATATGTTGAATTATAATCCCAACAAGTCAAAGTAAAGCCGCTGCACTGGGAAAGCACAGAGATAAGGAAGTGTTTCTGAAACAAAATTTCAATCTTCCCTTTCTTTATTAATCTTTTCTTTCTATATTCCCCCAAAATAAAATAAACCATATACATATTATTTATAATATATGTTATAAATTATAAAATATAATACAAATTATAAATAATTATATATACATATTATACATATATTACATATTATACGTATACATATTAACACATCGTATATATTATAAATTATATTACTATATATTATAATATATTATGCACATTATAAATAATATGTGTATATATTTATAATGATGACTGCTGCTTTTGTTAGACATTCTTTGGAGTTTCTCAGTAACTAGTAGAGTGTGTATCTCTCAGGCTCCAGCCATGCCAGATTTCTCATGTCTAGCCTTCAAGTGTGTCATCCCTTCTTCTGACTCCCTCATTTCTTCTCCTTGCAGTTTAGTCCAGAAATACATGTATTTGACTGGATACCTTTGAATAACAGAGTCATTTCTAATAAATAATGGAAATGATATAAAGGGGAAGCTCACAAATAGAAACAGTCTCTTATTCCAGAACCCTTGCTCTTCCCTACCCCTCACTCAGACAAAATTCTGCATTACTGTATAGGTACCAGCAACCTAGTCTCTGGCAGGGGAAGGATAGGCTCAAACGAGCCCACTTTCAGTTATTACTGCTGGCTTACTGAGAAATATCTAATGTACACCAGTCATACTTTACTATAAAGCCTTTACTCAGAAAGGACCATTATTATTCAACTTGGAAAATGGACAGAGAGGAAGGAAGAGGGATGGATGGGTTATTGGAGGAGTCCAGATGGGACTTTATGTTCACTAATGAGACTCTGAAGATTCTTAAGACCCTAGTAAGAAGGTCAGCAATCTATGAAGCCTAGCTGGATAGATATTGCAATCTTCACACTTCACACTTCAAAAGAGCTAAACCTTCGAGGCTAAATACTTTTAGGAATAGTGCCTCTTGTTTTATTTTTCAGGCATTCAAACTCGTGTCCTTGATGTCACAAAGAAGAAACAAATTGATCAGTTTGCCAATGAAGTTGAGAGACTTGATGTTCTCTTTAATGTTGCTGGGTAATGTCTAACTTTTTAATTTCACTTTCCTTACAGAAAGTTTTCTATGACTTTCATTCAAAGAATTTTGACAATATGGCAAAATCATTCATATATAGTCTTCCTCATATAAGGGTGTATTCATATAAGAATACACCCAGAAACATGAAAAGATAGTTAGCAAAGTTAGTTTTTAAGCATCTATTAAATTTTCAGCCATGTAGGGGATGTAGAAATATATCATGTTGTTCCTGCTGTCATGAAACTGACATTCTGATTGAACTGGCAGAACTTTGGTACATGGAAGTCACAGCCAACAATATTTTATAATTAATTACGTAATTTGGGTCTGGAGGACCAAATCAGCAAGGGTTCCAATGTTGAGGAAGCTTCCGTCAGAAAATGTAACTTGAAAAACAGTGAAGGATACTTTAAGGGTTTGTTTTGTTCTGCCTTAACATCTCTCTTACAACAAGCTAACATCTCTCAATATGTTAGAACACTAGCAATATCACGTTGCTGTTCTGAGATGTTGAGACACTTGTTTTCCTTGCAATTTTGATTTCCCTTGAGAATTCTAAATCTGTGCCACCTGAGGGCACTGTTGCTCTTGAAATAGGAATCAAATAGGCAAATAGGGCAGGTGGTTTTTTTTCTCTCTCTCTGTCTTTTTTTTGGCGGGGGGGGGAGGTTGTTTTGTTTTGTTTTTGAGACAGGGTTTGTCTGGATTTCCCAGGCTGGAGGGCAGTGGAATGATCATAGCTCACTGCACCCTAGAACTCCTGGGCTCAAGTGGTCCTCCTGCCTCAGCCTTCAAAGTAGCTGAGGCTGCAGGTGTGTGCTACCATGCCCAGCCCTGTTCTCCTTTATTTGTTGTTGGCTTTTAATGGCATTGATGTTTCCAGCACAATTAGCATAAAGCTTCTTATGTTCAGTGACCATACTTTTGTTTGGAAAACAAGAAGGATCTTGTTTTCAGATGACATTTCTAGCTTAAGTTGTCAGGATTCTTACTAATGTGATATACTAAGTGATATATTCAGTCTTGATCAGGGAAAGAGACAGTGGTCTAAGTCACTAAGTGACAACAGAAATAATCAGCAAATGGAATAGAAAAAATTTTAATGGCAGTTATTCCTCCATTGTTTAATCACTCTTCTAGTTTTGTCCATCATGGAACAGTCCTGGATTGTGGGGAGAAAGACTGGGACTTCTCGATGAATCTCAATGTGCGCAGCATGTACCTGATGATCAAGGCATTCCTTCCTAAAGTAAGACCACCACCACCACCACCAGGATAAGCACCACATTAGGTCTCCGTACTGGGCACACAGAGGGGATTCCCACATGTGCTGAAGAGTGATAATAACTAACATAATGATTAACATGCATTGAACATTGATATCAAGGCATTTCACATAAATTAATCTATTTAACCTTCCAGCTTATCCACTCAAGGAATATTTATTAAGCACTTTCCACACACCAGGCTCCATTCTAGGCACAGAAGACACACAAGTGAACTAAACAACGTGCCTTCGATAAGGCAGGTTCCATTATTGGGGGTGAGATGGGACAATTAGTAATCAAATAGACACAGAATATGTGGCGTGGTTTTAAGTATAATGAAGAGAAAGAAGCTAGGATATCAATGAGGCCTCTCTGGACTCCACTGCGAAGGTGAAACTGTCATAGCAGTCCAAAAGAAGTGAGAGAGCTGATCATTCAGGTAGCTTGAGAGAGGATTCCAGGAGAGGTAACAGCAGGGAGGCACACAAGACTGGAATAATCCTATGAGGTAGGTACTATTATCTCATCCATTGTTCAGAAGATGAAACTGAGAGTTTAGGCAACTTGCTCAAGGTCACCCAACTAGCACATGGTTAGAACCAAGATTTGAAGCCTGGATGTTGAGCCCCTTCGTGAATTTCAGTTTAGGCTCACACTCTCAAGATGGATGTACTCCATTGCTTTTCTCTACCCTGAAACTTCTCCCTTTGCTCTTGTTTTGATCTGAACCACAGTGGTACTGGGCAGGTGAGAGAAAGTGTGTGCTCAAGAGAACGTTCCTCCTGGGCCTGCTTCCCTTGAATTCTCAAGCCTTCAAACAATGCATCAATGTTTTAAATTTTATTTTATAAACTGGCATTAAGCGCCTCTTGGCATAAATCACTATATAAGGTGCTCTAGGAGAGTATAAATATGAGCAACATACGTCCCTGACTTCAAATGAACTTATAAACCAGTGGTAGCAGACAGCACAGGCTGAGACAATGAAAGGGGTAGACTGGGTACACAGCCAGCTCAACTCAAGGTTATAAATTGAACCTAGTGAAATGCAGAAGAACCACTTTTCCCTTCTGTCCCAGCTGGATTCGATGTCCTGTCCATGTCAGGGCAGGAGAAGAGCTTTGTTAATGGCACAGCAGGGCTGATATTCTACTCTGAATATTCAACCTAATGTCAAGAAGGTTCCAGATGAACATTAACAGGAAAATTGGAGACTGACTTAGTAATGAAGGAACTTTGAAAAATCTACTTGTTTAGTGCCTAGAAGGGATTTTGGGGTGGGTCCACAGAATGTTGAACTAGCAAATTTTTATAACAAATTGTTTTTTTTTAAATGTAAGTTGCTTTTCTAGCCTCTTTGGAGTTTATGAGAATCTATATTATTTGGAACACGAACATATTTTTGAAGACAGATCCTTTGCATAGGTTACAGGGGTAGACCAGAGTCTATGGTATAGGAGGAAAGCTTAGGTCATTGTGGTTAAGACTATTGCACATGCATGAGACTCATTTGCAAAACCAGGCTCTAAACTGCTTTACAAATTTTAGTAAAGGAAGTAGGTGTGGAGTACAGTGGAGCTGAAATGTAAACTTGTGTTAATTTTTAAAATATACAAACATGAACTTGCAAACTAGTGAGTTTGCTTGTGATTTACAACATCTTAACAATGATCCATATGAGCCAAAAACACAGATTTGTTTAAAAAAAAAAAAAAAATCCCAAGAGATGTTAATGGCAGGGATGTGGTATTAGAAGGTTCTAGTGCCACTTGTTTAAAGTGACCCTGACAAAATCGAATCCTGGTCTTGGACTCTGTCATCAGAAGTCCTTAGGTGCAGTCTGCGCCCTGTCCCTAATTGGCCATGTGCCATAGAGATGGCACTTGTACCCTCCCAAGTACATATTTCTTTTAGCTAAAAAATAAGGATGATAGATTACACAATCACTCCCAGCCATAATTATCTAGGATCCTCTGTATCATTAACTATGATGCACATATCCCAGGTTAGAACTTTCCAGGGGAAGCCGGGGTTTGGAGTCTAGGCAGATCTGGAAAGTCAGCTGGTCAGAACATAGGAACACTCATAGGAAACTTTTGTTCATGGATAGATACACAGGAAAGCATTCCAAGACTGGAAGATCAGTCAAAAAGCAGAGAACAAGTTGAAAATACTTTAAGAAGAGGTTAGTGCAGAATCCAAGCTCCACCAGAAGAGAAGATTCATTAGGGCAAAGATTTGGGGATATCTTTGTTATTTGGGTTAGTTTGTTTGCTTGCTTCCTGCCTCCTCCTCCCCCACTATATCTTAGAAGAGTTTTTAGCATATAGAGGTGCTCAGCAAACATTTGTCAAATAAATAAATGAATCAAGGTTGTTAGTCCAGCAGGAACCACTGGAGACCCAAGTGGCCAGGTTTCACTAGGGTTAGGGGCTGAGCTCTGGCCAATGGAGACGGAAGGGCTGGGTCAGAATAAGACTAACTAGATACAGCTCCATGGACTCTTAAGCGGGTATTTCTACCTCCTACCTTAGCTACTGAGAGATCAATCCTAGATAGCAGTACTATGTACCAGGCACTTCACTTTATAGTCATGCCTGCCAGAGAGGGTTATTGCATGGGGAGCCAGGGAGAGCCTGACACTATGACAACAGCTCCTGACCTGGACTGGGAAGGCAGCATTGGAACAGGCACCGACTATGGGCTCTAGAAGCAGAGAGGGACCTCGGTTGAATTTGGTTGAATGGAGAGCGCAAGTGTTAGGGGACAGCAGTAACATCTCTTAGATGGCTTTATTCTAAGGTTTTGCCTGAGATAATATTGCATTTCTAGAGAGGACTAGAGATTGACTTACTTAATGACCCATCTTTATGTATTAAATTGGAGTATATGTATTCTATATGTATTTTTAATGGGGAATGCTATTTGCTAAATTGGATAAGAAAGAAGAATTTTAAGGCTTATTTTTCAACATCATTGCGCTTGACCAACATTTTTGACACTTTTTATGAGAACCCCATTTCATTATGGTCCTCTTTATTATGTAAAACACACAATTGAGTTAAACATTATTATTTCCCCTGCTGTCTTCTTTAACTTGGTTGGGTTACAATCAGCCTCTCCTTGAATCCACTTAGTCCATTCAGCAAAGTGCCTTGGGTTACTTTAGATTCTGTTTTTAGGGGTAATTAGAAGCTAAATCTCAGAACAAAGTCAGAAGAATATCCTAAGGAATCAATCATCTTGGCCACACCAATCCTGGATCCATTCAATCATTCACTTTCCCCTTTCCTACACCTCTTTTTCTAAAAGCTGCTCAAGAAACTCATCCCAACAGAAGTCAATTTTTTTCTCTGGCCCTTTACGCTGCCTATTGAGACTTCTATGTGCATGTTATAATTAGTAAAGTTTGAAAACATTTTTAAATTTGTAACAGTTTTCTTTGTTATATATTTATTCAGGTAAAGGACAGGGCCCAGCAATCTGTGTTTTAAACTAGCACCTCAGGAGATTCCGATTCATCCACATTTATTGACTGCCTACTGTGTACACTGTCTAGGAGGACAAAACAGCCAAAGACCCTCATCTTAATAAATTCACACTTCAGTGGGGGAATTCTGAAGAAGGTGTTCTTAGGAAACATTGCCCTAAATTGGTGAGGCCCGCCCTCCCTGCAGCAACCATCTACCAGGTCCCGTCCATCCTGCCTCAGCCCTCTCCTCCTCAGCTACCCATAGACATTTCTGCAGCTCCACCTTTATCACTCTTTCCTGAACCCTGCATCACCTTCCACTAGTCTCTGGGCACCAGACTAATCCTTGTAATCCCCAAGTCTGAACATGCCACTCCTCCTCTGCTTTAAACCCTTCAATGTCACTGCATTGCCTTCAGGGTAAGACCCAGGTTCTAAATTCAGCCCTTGTTGACCTCTGCAGCATCATTACTTCTATACCCTGCATTCCAGCCAGACCCAGCCCC
The DNA here is from genome assembly GCF_002776525.5 of Piliocolobus tephrosceles. Classification (NCBI taxonomy): domain Eukaryota; kingdom Metazoa; phylum Chordata; class Mammalia; order Primates; family Cercopithecidae; genus Piliocolobus; species Piliocolobus tephrosceles. The sequence continues at coordinate 82,928,948 of NC_045436.1, read as the reverse complement.
TCCTCCCAGTTCCCGATGGAACCTTTATACCTGTGTACCCACTCCTCAAAACATCCTTTTCTTCTATTTTTCTGACTAATACTCTAGTGTTCAAAATTCAGCCTGTATCCGTCCCCCTCAGGAGGTCCCCTCTGAGTGTTGCCCAGCCTGAACTGCTCCCTTTCTGCCCTCACCCTGCTGTTAGATCTCTGTGGAGGTCTCTGCTGTCGCTGGATGTGGATTATGTCAACCACTAACCAGACTGGTTGCCTCCTGTAGGCAGTAATCTCCTGGACCTAGCATAATACCTGGCCTCAGTAGGTATTAAAAAAATATGTGTTGAATGGAGTAAGTTTCCCAACATCAGTAACACATAATAACAACATTTATTTGCATTTCATTTAAGTCAGCATTCATTCGTAGTCTTGCTGACATTCTTGTACCATGGGAAGGTGGTAATCTCCCTGAGAAATGCCAGTAAGTGCGGTCACATTGCTATCATTTCCCAGCAATAGCTGATGAGGTGTTTTGGGTTCACTGTCAAGACTGCTTAATACTGTTTAATGTGACTACCTAATACAGTAATTAAATTCATTCTGCAAACCCTAAGAAAATGCAAATCTTTTTAAAAGGTAGTATTTTAGCACATGAAGTGGATTTTTGTTTTGTTTTGTTTTGTTTTGGCAGATGCTTGCTCAGAAATCTGGCAATATTATCAACATGTCTTCTGTGGCTTCCAGCATCAAAGGTGGGTCTGTCTCCCTCTGAGGACTGCGATGCTCATACACACACATCATTAAAAGCTCTGCGTTTGGGAACAGGCATAGCAGAGATCATAATTTCAAGTACTGAAATAATTTCAAAAGTGCTTTTTTCAAAATTGGTATTAAGTTCCTTAATCACAGATCTTTTGCTCTAGATGTGAGCCAGTGGTAAAGTTAAATTAAAATATGGGTTTTTTTTTTTTTTTTTGCCTCCCTTTTATTCTTTCTAAGGGATATGGAAATGAACATCAAACTGGGAGAAAGAAACATTTAACATTTAATTAATTTAAAATAGTGTATTAAGCACCAGTATGTGCTCTGCCCCTAAAAGAATTCACAGTCCAAAACTAGGAGCAAGGCAGCAAACATCATCTTCTCCAGTGTGATGATATATAACAGAGGTTTGTACAAAGCTTTGTCAAAATACAGGGAAATAACTGCCTGTGAGTTTGTGGAATGCTTCACAAAGACAGTTGATCTGAGCCGTCAGCGAGAAGTCAAGTTGAAGGACAAGGGCAGCAGTGTAAAATGTGGGTTATGTCACAATCTGGCATAGTTGGATCTGTGAGTTTAAAATGAAATAGTTACTGCTGAGATAACATTTCTTCTCTTTGCAAGGATACACATATTCAACATACAGAAGAGAGGAATGTAAAGAAGTGCCTAGGCGTCCTGTTTTACTGTTTTGTTTTGCTATTAATCTTTATTTTCTTTGGGAATCTGCCTAAGAGTTACGGCAACTGATGGTGAGAAACTAAGACTACCGATGTTAAATAAGTTCAGAATTTCAATTAAGTCTCAATTAAGTTGTGCCTATACTGATATTATTTCCCTAGATCCAGAAACTGACTATTAAAGGAAAAAAATCTGATATCAATCTTTTTAAGAGGGGAGAAATGTGGGAGAAAGCATGAAAATGGCTACTGGGAAAACTTATTTGTGCTACCTTTCTAAAGGAAAATACAGTTTTTTATTCCTTCAATTGTTGAACCTTTCCTCCACCCGCAGGAGTTGTGAACAGATGTGTGTACAGCACAACCAAGGCAGCCGTGATTGGCCTCACAAAATCTGTGGCTGCAGATTTCATCCAGCAGGGCATCAGGTGCAACTGTGTGTGCCCAGGTGAGTAAGGCACTGCAGGGCTGTGAACTTGGCCTTCTGACACTGTGTTTGCCACCGTGAAAGATATCTATAAAAGCTTATTTGCCACATGTTATATTGTATTCTGGGAAAAAGTTCAGAAAAAGGGGGTGAGGGCTGGGCTTATTAAGATAACAGTACAGTTGTAAGTTGAGACGGAGATCCTAAGCCACTGCGAACGAGCCACAGATGCAAAAGGCTTAAATGTGTTGGACAATTCAGAAGCAAGTGGCTAAGAGACATAGTTGGCCAGGCTTGCTGTTGGGAAGCAGACCAGGGTTGACCTTTTCAGGGGAAAGATGTCAAGGGAAAGATGAAAATAGACCACACTCACAGGACAGCAGGGAAAAAGTAAGGGGAGTCTTCCAAAACACAAGGATCCACTAAAATCATTTCAACCACTGAGGTAGCCTATAAATAAAAAGGAGGCATTAATCTTCCTTTATGCTATAAAAAGGGGGCCAGCAAACCATGGCCTATGGGCCACATCTGGGTCACCACCTGTTTTGTAAGCAAAGTTTTACTGAAACACTTCCACATCCAATTTGCTTATGTTATTGCCTATGGCTGTTTTCAGGCTACGAAGGCCGAGTTTAGTATAACAATTGCAACAGATAAAATGACTCTCAAAGTTATAAATATTTTTTATCTGCCTCTTTACCAAGAAAGGTGTGACAATCCCTCACACAAAGGAAAGAAGAAAAGCAGAACTTTCATTTTCTTAATAACCATGGGTGTGTCTCATTTTCACAATAACCATAGATGTGTTTATTAAATTGATATGTACTTTTACCCGGTTCTACCAATCTAAAAGGAACATAAGGTATCTAATAAGGATTATAATATTCTTTAAAAAGAAATTATTGCATATCCAGGATCAAGGTTTCCCTCAGTAGTGCACAATTGATATGGGGGATGGTGTGTGAAAGGGAAACATTTCAATATGACCTGGGGACCTTTCAAACCTGAAGGGCGTGCCAGAATTTAGGGAAGGAGTTCATGGAGAGAATTGTGGTGTTTAGAAAGTCCCACAGGAGATTCTGATTGAATCTTCAGTTGAAACCCACTGACTTAAAGAGGGAAAACTAAACATCTCCCATGCTACAGAATTTCAGCGATTGAGATGTTCTGTTTTATTTTTCTTGGAACAGAAATGTAAACATAGGTAATGCTAAGAAAAAGAAGAATACATGAGAGATCATTTCACTGGGTTTTGATGTACATCCTGGTGATACTTGAGTCTAGCTATTCTTGTGCCATTTACCCAGTGGAATAAATGGTAAAATGATTTGGAAAATGTGGTTGTTTCAGCGACTTGACTTATCAGAAGATTGGAAAATATGTTATCAAACTCTTTGGAACAAGGAACTAGCTGTGACTCAGTGAACCGATCACAGAAGAAAACTTGAGGAGGGTTGAGTATGTCTGAGATGCTGCTGATGGTTGTATAGTCACAAATCTCCAGCCAGACTTGTGTAGACCCTGGCATAGTATGTCTGTGCCATGGACACAGCTGAACCCAGTGACACTGGAATCCTCTAAAGGCATGGGCTGGCTCTACAGTTCTTATTTAATAGCCATTAGTACCAGTCATATGTAAGACATGCTGTTCATTTACCTCAGAGGGAGAAAGCTGTTAAAGCTGTAAGGATTCTGAAGAGACTGTTAGTGAAAGCTTGAGGTGCACACTGTTGGTAAAACTGTGGACTTCAAGGAGGCTATTGAGGTAAGTGAGGAAAATATTATTGAAAATTAGATAAAAGAGGATCTTTGTCATACAGTTTCAGAAAGTACATCAACACTGTTGCCTGTAGTGTGAAGGCAGAAGATGTTACTAATGAACTGGGTGATCTAGCTAAGGTGATTTCTACCCAGAGTCTTGAAAGTGCTGGCCACTTATAGTAAAATGTGACAAGAGACAGATAACCAACCTACAGAGGGGGTTCCAAAACGGAGTCAGGCTTTCTGATTTTGAAGATTTCCTGCTTCATCAGAAAAAATAGCAAATGATGCTAAAATTAAGAAATGTTTTCTGAACAAAGATCAAATCTATGGTACTCTCAAGAACATGATCTAAGGGTGAAGTATGACTGTAAAACCATTTGTTACCGCCTCGGAAAGATCACATTATTTGCCAGAATACTCTTTAGTCTGAGAAAAGGGCCCTCTACAGAGAATGTACAGTTTATGTCAGTTAACAAAAAAGTCTGGGTAACTTGCTCTAGGAGACCATAAACTAAGTGGAATTTTAAAATATTAGTGTTGTTCTTATTTTTCTTTTTTAAAGTAAAATAACTTTAAATTATATTAAATTATATTTTTGATTAAAAACTTGAAACTGTGGTTAAAAGTTGGAATTTGAAACAATGAAAATAGGCAAGGTGCTAAGAAAAATTTAGTGCCACCTGAATTGGTAAGGACTGTGGTAGCCATGGGATTGTCCCCAAAGATCCCACAATGAACTTGACAGCAAAGAATGGTTTTGAGATCATTGAGGCAAACTGGCTCCTTAAGCTGGCAAAGTGCTTGTACGGTTTTATCTACATCTCAGGCTTATTGTGAGGATTAGCTGATATAATGTATATAAAAGTATTTAAAATCCATAAAGCATCATATAAATGCAATGTGACTAAAATATATGTCCTTGAGAATGCTGGGTGATTCATCCAGTGTCCCTACATAGTCTCACAAAGAATCATAGTCTGTATTTTTAAAATCATAGAAATGTTATTGAAGAAGTTATAAGCCTATTAAATAAGAGGCCTCAGGCAGGCAGATGTAAAGTTGTCATTTTAAGTCAAGGAGAAGAATCTCACTGATTGTTGTATCATATGGAAAGGAAGTTTAGTTGTTGATTTCTTTTTCAGTTTAAGTGAGTAACCAAGCTGAATATCCCCCTTTGATTTAGGAACGGTTGATACCCCATCTCTACAAGAAAGAATACAAGCCAGAGGAAATCCTGAAGAGGTATATCTAGCATTTAAAATGTATTTAAACCTTTGGTTAATAAATACCCTCTTCCATCCCTATAGCAGACAAATTCATAGAGACAGAAAGTGAAATGGTAGTTGCCAGGGGCTTGGAAGGAGGGAAATGAGTAGTTAACGCTTAATGAGTAGAGAGGTTCCATTTTGTCAGATGAAAAGAGCTCTGCTGGGGAAGCTCAGGTTGGGGGATCGCTTGAGCCCAGGAGTTTGAGGTACAACAGTGAGGTATGATCACAACACTGCACTCCAGCCTGGGCAACAGAGCAAGACTCTGTCTCTAAGAAAAAATAATAATAATAAAAATAAGAGTTCTGGAGATGGACACTGGTGATGGTGGCACAACAGTGTAAGTGTACATAACACTATTGAACTACTATACACTTAAAATGGTTAAGATAGTGAATTTTATATTCTGTATACTTTACCACAACTTTTGAAGATGAAAAAAATAATGCCTTCGTCCTTTAATATTATCTTTCTGATCTGTCACAATATCTGTGGGTTTTAATATAACACAAACAATTAACTTTGGCGAAAGAATCACCATAACCCTAGCTGATTATTCATCAAGGCAGCAAGCCAGTGGATTCTCTTGCCTTTAACTCCTTGAAGAAGATGCAGGTGAGCAAATACAGCTGCTCCCATCACTGATGTCTGGTATGGTCTCTGGTCACAGGCACGGAATGATTTCCTGAAGAGACAAAAGACGGGAAGATTTGCAACTGCAGAAGAAATAGCCATGCTCTGCGTGTATTTGGCTTCTGATGAAGTAAGCGCTATTCTTCCCAAGGAGTTCACTGTCCTCAATCACATTTGACCACAATTTGCTCATCAAAATAATATCATTTTAGAGAGTTTATGGCATATATATGCTAAGATGCTACATTTATAAGATAGGGATAAGTTCTCATTTAATTTGTTCAAAGAAAGACCACTTTGATCTGAGCCACTAACTCTTCCTTATTCAGCTTTACATAAAATCTTGTAGCAAACAAAAAGGAGGACTAAAAAAGTTAAAGTGCTCAATTTTCTGAGAGACAGTTCCTTTCAAAAATTATAACTGGGGAAACCCTGATTAAATTCAAGTCAAACAAATGAACCTCTAGGATTTTAAGAGCTTTAAGTGAAATGGGGAGAAGAATAAGTAGATTTGTGTTCAGTGGACACAGAATTGGCATGTGGCGTTTTAGTTTTACTTGTGACTTATTTGGGAGAATTCCACTGGCTCTTTTTTCTCTATTAATTCTTACTTATGGCCGGGCATGGTGGCTCACGCCTATAATCCCAGCACTTTGGGAGGTCGAGGCAGGCGGATCACCTGAGTTCAGGAGTTTGAGACCAGCCTGGCCAATATGGTGAAACTCCGTCTCTACTGAAAACAGAAAATAGCCGGGTGTGATGGCAGACGCCAGCTACTCGGGAGGCTAAGGCAGGAGAATCGCTTGAACCAGGGAGGCGGAGACTGCAGTGAGCCGAGATTGCGCCACTGCACTCCAGCCTGGGCAACAGAGAGAGACTTTATCTCAAAATAAATACATATTTTTAAAAATTCTTACTTGTTTGTCATTGTGTATGGAAATTCCTAATTTAATCTCTTCCACTTTGCATCTGTTTAACAGTTTTTTCCTTAATGGCTATTGTATACTTTTAAATGGCTTAAGATGAAAGCAAAAATGATGTTTATAAGGTATAAAACACAAGAACCTCCTCCTCCGTTTTATGTCTCTGAATACTACGTGAACAAGGAACTGTAATGTGTGAGAAGAGGAAGGAAAGGGGACTAGGTGGAAGTGAGGAGGGAACAACTGATAACTCCTCTTCTCAGTAACTTGGTGCACACCAGATAGTTTGTGAATGTGACAAATACAGGGATTGAAATGTTTCCATAACAGTGCAGTTTCTTCTCAGAACTTCTCCCAACTATTAACAACAATGGTTAATAGCTGGGGAGATTAATAAACAAATGTTTAAAGGAGAAGCACATGAGCCTTTGTGATTTCTCTGAATCCATATCTTCAGAAGAGCTCATTTGATTTGGGTACTGCTGATAAGCTAAATTACCCTTAGTTAGCCAGAGCTTAGGTTACAAAATATTTGGAAGTGTTCTGGCTTGAAATGTGCTACAAAATACCTTTGGCTTTTTAGAGGTTTCCAGAGGAGTTCATATGCGTAACAGAGCTTGCCTTTTAAGAGAACTTGGGGGAGTTGGAGGTATTTCTTTGGTAAAGTGACTAATAACTCCCGAGTTCACCTACTGTATATGATCAGCTTTTATATATTGAACTCTTAAAATTTATTCATTATGATGTCCTTACATCCTCTTCCATTGTTTCAGGCTTTAGATGAATTTAGACTGTTTGAGTTTTTATTATCCATTTTAAGTTAGAAGATTTTTAAACTTCTACCAAAAAGATCACTTCAGCCTTATCTAGAAAATGAAAAATTTATGGAAATAAATCAGTAATTATTTTTTAAATCCCTCAGTTTTATAAAGATTTGGATATCTGAAACTAAAATAGAATATTTTTATAGCTTAATAGATTATAGTTATTATTCATGTAAATTTTAAAAACACATTTAGTGTGCTTCAGATCCTAGAATTATCCACTTATATTGATCAACTAAATACATGTTGTCTTTTTTTTTTAAAACTGGTCATTAATATGACCATTTTATGACTGATACACTTATGTTCAAAAGTTTATTAGTGGCATAAAACTTAGCTAGTTTTGAATAGTTCTGAGTTTCAAAATGAAAATGTGCTTTTAGTCTATATCCTAATTTGGGGAATGGCTATACATCACCGTTCCTTAATTCGGGGATTCTGAGACCAAATACCTAACAGTGACAGGCGCTTAGACACCAGCCAAAGGCCATTTAGTTCCAGATCACAGGACACTCAGCAGTTCTCAACCAACCAAACGTTAATTTGGATTTCCCTGAATTAAGTGTTTAAGTGAGGTTTCCTGTTAGGACAAGAGTAAATTGTTTAGTTATCCTAGTCATAGGAAAATCTGAAAATACAGTCTGTATCAAACCTGGTTAATTGTTCTGTCTCCTTGTGTTTATCACTGCAGTCTGCTTATGTAACTGGTAACCCTGTCATCATTGATGGAGGCTGGAGCTTGTGATTTTAGGATCTCCGTGGTGGGAAGGAAGGCAGCCCCTTCCTATCCACAGTGAACCTGGTTATGAAGAAAACTCACCAATCATCTCTTTCCTGTTAATCACATGTTAATGAAAATCAGCCCTTTTTAATGATGTCACTGTTTGCAAGAGTCTGATTCTTTCGGTATATTAATCTCTTTGTAATCTCTTCTGAAATAATTGTAAAGAAATAAAAATATTGAACTCATAGCAAGAGAATAGTTTTAAAAATAAATCTCGATTTGTAAGTATCTGTCTTAGTCACTTTGGGCTGCTATAACAAATTACCATAGACTGAGTGTCATACACAATAAACATTTGTTTTTCAGTCCAGAGGCTAGGAAGTGCAAGATCAAGGTGCCAGCACATATGGTATCTGGTTAGGGTCCACTTCCTGGTTTACTGATGGTCATCTTTTTTTTTTTTCTTTTTTTTGAGACAGAGTCTCGCTGTCTCCCAGACTGGAGTGCAGTGGCGCGATCTTGGTTCACTGCAAGCTCCGCCTACCGGGTTCACGCCATTTTCCTGCCTCAGCATAGGAGTGGCTGGGGCTATAGGCGCCTGCCACCACGCCCGGCTAATTTTTCTGTATTTTCAGTAGAGACAGGGTTTCACCGTGTTAGCCAGGATGGTCTCAATCTCCTGACCTCATGATCCTCCCGCCTCCCCACCTCCCAAAGTGCTGAGATTACAGGCGTGATCCACCGTGCCAGGCCAGGTCATCTTCTTGCTATAGCCTCACATAGCAAGAGCAGAGAAAAAAAGCAAGCTCTTGTCTTTTTATAAGGATACCAATCCTGTTCATGAGGGTGCTACCCTTGTGACGTGATTACCTCCCAAAGGCCCTACCTCTTAATGTATCATATCGGGGGTTAGGATTTCAACACTTGACTCTGGGGTGATACAAATAGCCCATTGCAGCATATATAATTAAAATGTAAATATGAAGAAAAAAGGAAGCTTATGGGTTTTTTGGGGGGGGTGTTAAGGAAGACGATAGTAATTTCAGGACTAGGCATGGTAGCTCATGCCTATAATTCCTGCAATTTGGGAGGCCAGGGCAGGAGGATCACTTGCTGCCAGGAGTTCAAGACCAGCCTGGTTAACATAGGGAGGCTAAGACAGGAGGATTGCTTGAGCCCAAGAATTTGAGGCTGCAGTGAACTGTAATCATGCCACTGCACTCCAGGGTGACAGAGCAAGACCCTGTACCTGAATAATAATAATAATAATTTCCACTTTGTTTTTCAATATTCAAATATTTTTACATAATTCTGCATTGTTCTGTATGTAGATCCTAATTTTAAAATTTTACACCATCATAAATGAACAAAGGTAGGAAGGAGTTTGGCTTCAATAACTTACAGTGAAAGGAGTAAAAGAGTTCAGCCTCAAAACTATATTGTTGATCTGTTATGAAAAATAATCCAGTGTTTATATTTAACAGATGCCATCCCTTATTAATTAAATACTTTTTTTTAGTCTAAACAATCTTTATTAAAATAAGCAATGATAACTTGACATGGGCCTAAGAAATATATAGTTAGCTAACTGACAATACTTTCAGTTACAGGGATTTCTTTTTTAAATTAAGTACAGATTTCTTCACCAAACTCCAAGATAACAGACAAGAAGACATAAAATTTGGGCATAGTCTCTGGATAAATAAATGTAAATTTAAATATAAATCATATAACAGGAAACAAATGAAATTAAAGAAAATAAATTTTTCAAGAAAAGTAAATTTATGGATGATAATTCTATCACATTGTCAGTGCAAAGTTTTTTCTTTTTATTTTAAAGGTTTTATATTTGTTTTTTACTTGTTGCAACCTCAAAGGACCAAATGGTATGATGCACACTGAGATAATAAATGTGCAGTTATTCTTAGCCTTTTTTCCTAGAACTTTAATATAACAAGGAAAATTTTGAAATGGACAATGAAAAGATAACACTTTATGTATGGGGAAGAATATCATTCAGTTGATGAAGGTACATTAAAATTCACACAAAAGGACATTTTGACTAGCATTCTGAAAGAGTTCATTGATTACAAGATTATCTATGAGGTTTTGGACCAGGCATTACACTACTGAATTATGGATAACTTTGATTTGTGATCTAGACCAAGTCACCCAATCTATCTTGGATTTTAGTTTTCTGGTTTATGAAATTAAGAAGTTAAGCTAAACGACTTCGGTTTCTTTTCGTGTATCATAATCAAAATGCTGTAACTTCTCCAGTGAATTCATAGAACACTGACTCTTGTTAAGTATGTCATGATATACTTTACGCTGTGAGGAGGTATACATGTATAATATATGTATAGATATGAACAAATGAATTTTAAATAAATGCACAATAAATTCTACAAAATGGGTTCCAACATTAACAAATGACCTGAGTTAGTCTTTCTCAGAGCTGACCATAAACTATAAAACATTTTTATAAACACTATCAGCCATAAAAACGAAGTAAAATCTAGACAAAAAATTCAATCTTCTCCAAAGTCATGTTAATCAAATCAGGTGATATATTAATGAAGTACATATGACTAAAAGGAAAAATGTATGTCATTCCTGTGGTAAGAGGAAACTGAATGTCACTAGAAATTTTTGCAAGCTTTAGGAGAGGAAGAGTTCAGTTTAGGAAAATAATCATTTCAGATGATCTGAAGAAAGGTATTGGATAGAACCTATCCAATAGGTTCATCACAAAAGAGGACCTGAGAAACAAGAATGAATGGTTTCTGTCTGGTGGAAAAATTTGAGGATAATCTCCCTTGCTTGAAAAGCGGTGATTAAGATTGGCACTTGCTTACAGGAGTGAAAAACAGGTAAGGGGTGCGCGCGTCTTCACACACAGAAGAGGAAATACAGAGAAAAGGAAGACACAAACATGAAATGAGAATTAAATGAAATAGAATCACACTGCTGATAGAAGCGTTAAAAATCTAAAATACAGCAAGAAGGGCAGTTGTTAAGCGATAAAGTGGGGGGGGGGGGGCGCAGAACAAGCCTTTTATCCCGCCGTTTAATTGGTCAGTTTAAGAAAGAATCCTATCTTCCCACCGCAGCTGAGAAGACACTTCTAAGAAGTACAGCTAAAAGGTGGAGGATTGATAAACAACTTAGAGGTTGGTTTCAGGAACGATAAAACAAGCAATGGGCTGCCCTGCCTGTGCCGCGGAGTCCCGAGGAGCCTGCGCTGTGCTCCTAGGGCGGGGTCTGGTCATCTCCGAGCAGACTCGGCGCCTGGGTCTGCGCTCTCTGGTTAAGCTTTCCGGGAAGCTTCCCCGGGAGCTCGCTGGTCCTGGCCGCAGAAGCCTGAGGACCCACCCAATGAGGATAAGCAGCTGAAAGGCCGCGCGGTGCAGCTTGAGGCCCCGGGACGTGGGCCGGTAAGTGGTCGGCCTGGCACCACCTTTCCGGGGGAAGCCACGCGCCCCCAGCATCGCACGCGGCTCTGCACCCGCGCCGCCCGACCCGAAACCCGGCGGAGGGCACACGGGGCTGCCGCTGCGGGCCCGGGACCAGCCCACGCTTACTCCAGAGCCTGTACGGGAGCCGACGGGTCGGACCTCCAGGCGCGGAGTCGCCCCGCGGGTATGTGCGAAAGGCGGGGCCGCCTACACGTGGTGCAGCGCCCTGAGGCCGGTTATCTGCAGTCACCGCAGTCTCCCGGCTCTGCTTGGGACGATGCGCGAACCGGGAATCCCAGAGCGCTGTGGCTAGACCAGGCTCCGCTGCCTCCCCAGCGGCCCCTTTCCTAATCGTTCAGACCGAGCCTGGTCGACTCCGCCGGAGACTGCCAGGTGAGAGGCCCCAGAGACACTAAGGGTAAAAATAAACCCCGCGTCCGCGGCGGGGACCCTATAGGCCTGCTGGGCCGGAGACGCGAGCGAGGGCCCAGCCTTTTCTGTTTATACACCCGGTGACGCGCGCGTCTGTTTACTGTTGTCAGGTGTTGGCGTGGGTTTTTCTTGCTTGCTTTTATTTCAGTTCTCAGATTAACCCAGAGGATGTTGCCTTTGTGGACTGGGTTAGCATCCTCGAGGTGCTAAGAATCATCAAATGCTGTTGACTGAAGAATATAACCTTAAGACAGCAGGAGCTGCTATAAGAGATAAAGTACAAAATCTCAGTAACTAAACATAATTCAGGCTTATTTCTCGTTCATGTCAAGTCCATTTACGTGTTCAGCTGTTGGCCTTCTACTCAATTATTCAGGAACGAAAACTCCTTTTATACTATGGCTTTGCCATCCCCTAAGACCTTGGAGTCCTTAGTTTCCAGGCAACGGACAGAAAAAGAAAAGCTATTAGAGGGTTGCATGTGGATTGTTTCTTATGGGTGAGGACTGGAAATCCCATACTATTTATGTCCACATCCCATTGACCAGACTTCAGTCACGTGCCACACTGACCTGCAAGGGAGACTGGAAATGTACTATGGACCCAGGCAGAAGAGTAAACGATTTTGGTAAATACGCATCAGTCTCTGACCCTCCCTTAAAGGGCAGACTGCATCTTGGTCATCTTTGTTACTCTTGTGCCCAGCACACCATAGAAACTTGTTAAGGCTTTGGGAGGCCGAGGTGGGCATATCACCCGAGGTCAGGCGTTCAAGACCAGCCTAGCCACCATGATGAAACCCCATCTCTACTAAAAATGTAAAAATTGGCTGGGCATTGTGGTGCATGCCCATAATCCCAGCTATTCCGGAGGTTGAGGCAGGAGAATCGCTTGAACCCAGGAGGCAGAGGTTGCAGTGAGCCAAGATTGTGCCACTGCACTCTAGCCTGGGTGACAGAGCAAGACTCTGTCACAAAAAAAAAAAAGAAAAAAAGAAAAGAAAAGGATATGAAACTTGTTAAGAGATGGGGTTGTTATCTCGTGTGTCTAAAGTTGAAACTTAACCATAGTTCATTGTGATTGCTTAGGAATCATTTATCATCCTCTAACTAGATTGCAAGATCTAAATATAGAAACTATTTGAGACTGTTCACTTCTGAATCCTCAGATCAAGGACTGGGACATAACAAGAGCCGTTTGTTGAATGAATGAATGAATCTTCAGAGAGGAGAACAAGGGAGACAGTTTGTCAATGTTGGAGTTAGGAAATACTGAGGTGACATTTGAGTTAGATTTTGAATTTCTTCAAGTAGAAAAAGCAGAAATGAAACTCCCGGCAGCAGTAGTAGTAGTAGTGGTATTTTATTGCTGTTGTTTTGTTTCATGAGAGGAAATTTGGAAAACAACCAAATGTTTATAAGTCCAAGTTTTCTTCATTCAGTATTCAAATATTATAATTTAACTTCAGGGTAGAGGAGGGGAAATACATAATCTTACAATCCAAATAATTTCTGTTGACTAAAAGAATGGCAGTGAAAACCTTGGCACTAATTTTTAACATTCTAAAATGTTACTTTCTGGACATTTTTGAGAAATTTCAATACAAAGGCAGTGGTCTGCTCATTCATTGTCTATGATGATTTTGCACTGTATCAAGAAGCTAGAGAGATAGAAGCTAAAGTTTATAAGACAGAGGTTCCTCATCACCGCGTTCATCAGGGCTTCTCAGGGATGGTTCTGCAACAAAATCACCTGTTATATTGGTTAGGATGCTTTTGGCTGCAAGTAACAGGATATTCAGCCAAAACTCCCTTCAAAAATACAGACTTATTGTTCTCATACACGAAGATGTTTGAAGGTAGGTGGGTCCAGGGTTTGTTCAGTAGCTCAATAATATCGGGGCTCTAGGTTGCTTTCTGTCTTCAGCTAATCTTGACTTTTCTTCATGGGTGAATGATAGCTGCTAGAATTGTCCCAAGAAACCCATCCACAATCCCAACTTCCCTTGCCTCTTCACCTGGTCATTTAAAGACAAAAAGAGGAGAGGATTTTCCTCCTCTCTCTCTGTCTTTATTAAGAAGGAAAATCTTATATAATGTGCCCCAATAATCTTGCCTACAAATTCCAATGGCAAGAAATGAATCATGCTCAGTCCTTAGCCAATTAGTGGCAAAGAGGAATGGTGTTACAGAGATTGATTTACACCAATCGTGACTTATCCCTGTGGCTGGGGAAGGAACCTGCTGGCATACCTGAACACTTGGCATTTAGACGGGCAGTAAGTCATGTCTGTCCCACTTGGGATAGATTCAGTCTCTGTAGATTCTGATTTTAGTGGATCTAGAAATAATGTTTTAAACTTTTACTAAATCTGTTTCACTTTGGTGAGGGGAGAGAATAGAAAGAATGAAAACAAGTATTGGGTCCCTTCTTATATAGGGGTAATTTCCTTTTATTCTTATCTCATTATGTAGTATTTTGCTTCATGAGTCAATGGAATTACTAAATCAGTTAACCAAATAAAATAGCAGTTGTTTTCCTTTGCTAACTTGGCTCCATGTATTTGATACACCTAAGTCTTTCAGATAAGGTAGTTCTCATCCAGGGAAATGTTGTTAGTCATTTTAGTAATTAATTGTCTAAGAAAATGTTAAGCCCTACTCCTGAATTCCTCGTTGCTGGGTAGGGTTCCTTTTGGGAAATGAGCATTAGATCACTGTTGTTCAGCACATACAGAAACTGGAATGTTTCTGTATGTTCTATATAGAAATACTATATGAGACTGAGAACCTATACGTTCAACACATGAATGGATGAACACAAAGGTAGGAGATTGTTGTTATTGCGATCATTACAGAGTATTGAACAATCACAGTGATGCACTTTCAAAGGCATGAATACAACCCAGAGTACTCTAGCAAAGTCTTAGTCCATTTTTGTTACTATAACAAAATACCACAAAGTAAATTATTTATAATAATCGAAATTTATTTCTCACAGTTCTGGAGGCTGGGAAGTCCAAGATCAAAGTGCCAATTAGATTTGATATCTGATATGAACTTGATCTCTGCTTGTAAGATGGTGCCTTCTTGCCATGTCTTCTGCACATGGAGGAAGAGAGGAATGCTGTGTTCGCAGATGGTGGAAGGGAAAGAGCCAAAGGGACTAGGCTGCTCCCTTCGACCTCTTTTATAAGAGCACTAGTCCCATTCATGAGGGTTGAGTGCTGGTGACTTAATCACTTCCCCAAAGTACCCTCCTCTTAATACCATCACCTTGGCAGTTACATTCCAAAATCTGAATTTTGGAGGAACACAAGCATTCAAACCATAGCAAGCAATATATGTAAATTCTCCATAAGATTACCCCTTTAAATGACAGCCTATCCAAATCACAGGCAGCAAATAGCAAGAATAAAAAGTCTTTATCCATGTTTTTTAGCAGTAACTGAAATGATAGCAGTAAATCTATTTTACTTGACTGAGAGCCTATGGACATTTGCAAGTTGATAGTTCCTTTATTTCTTCTGGAATATTACGGAAAGTACTTGTAAACATTTAGATTAGTAAGATAATTTGAAAAAGAGAACTTTTAACAAATATCTCTCTATGTGAAAACATTTTTACAGAAATGGTTTCCAAAGTATGCTTCACTTGCCAGAAGGAACAGGGATGAGTAGACAGGGCTCCTGCAGCACCACCTAATTCGTTCCATTTGTAGGATTTAAGGATTAGGTTTCATTTGATGGAAGATATTTGACATAAAGATATAAAGACCAGGGCCAGGTGCAGTGGCTTCTACCTGTAATCCCAGCAGATGTTGAGGTCAGGAATTCGAGACCAGTCTGGCCAACATGGTGAAACCCCGTCTCTACTAAAAATAGAAAAATTAGCTGGGCATGGTGGCCGGCATCTGTAATCCCAGCTGCTCGGGAGGCTGAGGCAGGAGAATAGCTTGAAACCAGAAGGCAGAGGTTGCAGTGAACTGAGATCTCTCCACTGTACTCCAGCCTGGGCAAAACAGCGAAACTGTCTCAAAAAAAAAAAAAAAAAAAAAAAAAATGAAAACCGAACTTGAAAATTTTGAAAACCACTGCTATTGGTGATTCTAGGCAGTTACTTATCTTCTTTGAAAATCACAACTACAAAAAATGATTTTAAATTGTGGCATGTGGAATTAAGTTACCTCAAATCAAATCACCAGACTATATCTATGAAAAATATTACCACGAAATGTGATATCATTTTCCTTTCTCTAAAGCTTTGGGAATTGCATAGATTATTTTTAAATGTATTTAAAATTTTGGCTGGTCAGGGTGGCTCACATCTCTAATCTCAGCACTTTAGGAGGCCAAGGCCAGTGGATCACTTAAGGTCAGGAGTTTGAGACCATTCTGGCCAACATAGTGAAACCCCATCTCTAACAAAAATACAAAATTAGCCAGGCATGGTGGCGCATGCCTCTAGTCCCAGCTACTTGGGAGGCCAAGGCAGGAGAATCACCTGAACCCAGAAGGCGGAGGTTGAAGTGAGCCAAGATCATGCCACTACACTCCAGCCTGGGTGACAGAGCGAGAATCCATCTCAAAAAAAAGTATTTAAAATTATATAAGAAAATCCTATTAAATCTTAATAATGTAGAAAATAAAAATGAAAGTCCAGCCACTCCTCTTCCATTTCCCTTCCCAAAGGCAATTGCTGTTAAAGGAATTTTTTTTTCTGTTTTTTCCATAACAGGTACATATATCAAACTGCATGTATTCTTGATCTCTTAAGGACAGTTTTCTTTCAAGTGGGGAGAAAAGATTAAGGAAATTTTTTTTTTCTTTTTTTATTTTTTATTCAGAGTCTTGCTCTGTCGCCCAGGCTGGAGTGCAGTGGCCTGATCTCGGCTCACTGCAACCTCCGCCTCCCAGGTTCAAACGATTCTCCTGCCTCAGCTACCAACTGGGATTACAGGTGCCCGACACCATGCCCAACTAATTTTTGTATTTGTTTAGTAGAGACCGGGTTTTACCATGTTGGCCAGGCTGGTCTTGAAGTCCTGACCTCAGGGGATCTGCCCACCTCAGCCTCCCGAAGTGCTGGGATTACAGGTGTGAGCCACCATGCCCAGCCAAGAAAACTTTATTTCAACTTCATATCTCTATGAGTTTGGTGGCATATGACCCTGATACTAGAAGATAAAGTTCAAATTAAGCCAAGGAAGTCTCTAAATATGGGAATCAGTCCTGTAGGAAACTCTGAATACTGGGTATGCTAGAGAAAGGCATGAATGGCCTGCAGCCTTCGCATGTGTTTTTAGAAAACACTTCACCTACTAACCGATGAGCAAGTGGGCAGTCACGACAGGCATAACACCCGAGTCCCTTTGCTTAGGCCAGACCTCACTCTTCTGTTGGATTCTGTATTTGAGCCATAGAACCTTGACTAAATTCATGTTATTTACTGAATTTATAAGATCTATAAAATTTTGCCATTTGAAACAGACCAAGTTTTTTCTAATATAATTTACAGATTATCAGTTTAAATAATGCAATATCTTCATTTCATTCAGAAGCAGAAAAAAATCTTTTGTTTCTGCATACAGGCACTTTTAGTGTTTATCTAAAACGGCAGTTCTCAACCATTTTGGCGCCAGGGACCAGTTTCATGGAAGACAATTTTTCCTTGGACCCAGGAAGGTGGGGATGGCTTTGGGAGGGTATCAAGTGCATTATATTTATTGTGCACTTTATTTCTGTTATTATTACATTATAATATATAATGAAATAATTTTACAACTCACCATAATATAGAATCAGTGGGAGCCCTGAGCTTGTTTTCCTGCAACTAGATGGTCCCTTCTGTTGGTGATGGAAGACAGTAACAGATCATCAGGCATTAGATTCTCATAAGGAGTGTGCAACCTAGATGCCTCACATGCACAGCTCACAATAGGGTTCACACACCTATGAGAATCTAATGCTACTTCTGATCTGACAGGAGGCGAAGCTCAGGCAGTAATGCTAGTGATGGCAAGCGGCTGTAAATACCGATGAAGCTTTGCTGGCTCACCTGTCCGCCGCTCACTTCCTGCTGTGTGGACCAGTTCCTGACAGACCACGTGATACCAGTCCATAGCCCTGGGGTTTTGGACCCCTTAGCTAAAAGATACCTTGCCTTCCTAGTTCTCAGTATAATTTTCTGATACACAAAAGTCTCTCAAAGCATCTCAGTTGAACTGGAATTTTTTAAAAAGAAAAGCTCCTTAATTCTTAGAATCTTAAAACATGCCTAAATGGCAAGTTATCTTTTCGTCTATTGATGAATACTTCATTTATTTTTCTTTTTGTGAGACAGGGTCTCATTCTGTTAACCAGGCTGAGTGCAGTGGCACAGTTATGACTCACTGCAGCCTCAACCTCCAGGGCTAAAGCAGTCCTCCCATCTAAGCCTCACAAGTAGCTAGGACTACAGGCACACACCACTATTCCCTGCTAATTTCTAATTTTTTTATGGAGACAGTGTTTTGCTATGTTGCCCAGGCTCATCCTGAACTCAATTCAAGAGAGCCTTTTACTTTGACCTCCCAAAGTACTGTGATTATAGGCATGAGCCACCACACTGGCACCAATAATTCAAAATATGTAAACAAAATGTGTCATGCCACCAATGTTGTACAGTCTAAATTGATTAATAACTCTTTTGCTTATAATAAACTGTGTAACATTTGTAAAAATGGGAAAGTGTAAAGCTGAAGATGATGCAAGGTAGAAAATAAAAATGTTTACATTTGCTTTCAGCATGTGTTTTCAAACTTACAGGTGTATGTGGGCATATATGAGTAGGATTTTAAACAAATTATAGCAGAAACTAAAAAATGCAATGCAGTGACTTGGTAGAAATGACATGAAGTCAAAGATATAAATTAAAGAACTATCTCATTATACAAACTTTTATAGTTTTATTATGAGGCCGATATTGGCTGCGTTGAGAAAAACTATTTAGCTTCTCTAAACTTTAATTTTTTCATTTAAATATTAAAGAGGTAGGCCTAGTTCGGTTCTAAAGGGCTTCCCAACTATTATTATTCCATTAATCTATGATTCTTAGTTACTTAGAAACCATCTAGTTTCTCTATATTTCTCCTACTTCTTAATTTTTCCATCACAGACACCCGGTGTCTCAGATAAATTCTTAACAGTTCTCTTGAACCTTCTCTGGTACCAAAGAAGTAGTTTAATGTTGGGATTTTAAAAGACTTCCATGAATATATTGAGAAAATAAGATTCATTACATACAATATTTCGTTTTACCAGCACTGTTTTGAAAAACAAAGCATTTCACTTAAATTAATTTTCTGGACAACTGACACCTATTTTATTAAATACCAAATTTTTGTTTAGTTTAACATTCTGTTTAAACAAAATCTCTAAATTGTACTATCTATTTTAGTGCCTTTTAAACACAAAATATACTAACATAATTTTTTCTTTTTATTTTTAGAGGGGGACAGAGCCTCACTCTCTCACTTGGGCTAGAGTGGCACAATCTCCCAGGTTCAAGAGATTCTCCTGCCTCAAGTAGCTGGGATTACAGGTGGCTGCCACCATGCCCAGCTAATTTTTTGTATTTTTAGTAGAGATGGGGTTTCACCATTGACCAGGCTGGTCTCAAACTCCTGACCTCAGGTGATCCACTTGACTTGGCTCCCTAAAGTGCTGGGACTACAAGTATGAGAATCACTTTTCCAAACATTGTTTATGATACAGGAGATCTTTCAGGGCCAATTCAGGTATGAAGGTTCTTACTGGGGATTCATTTGGTGGCAAGTGACAGAAACCCAAATCAAACTGTCTTAATGAAAGGAATTTATTGGCTCATCTAACTCAAAAGTAGCTGCTTCTGGATGTACCAACAATGTGGTGATTAATTTGGAGTTTTCCTCTTTTTCCATATTGAGAATCTTCTTTGCTCTGTGATCATTTCATTCTTTGGAGAGCTTTCTTGGGTGTCACAAGTGTTTTCATTAGCAAGTCTAGGTTTAGCAACACCAACAGAGAGCTCTTTCCCAAAGGTTCCAGTAAATACCCAAAGCTGACTCTCGTTGGTGAGGTATGTTTCAGTCCTCATGCCTGAAACCATCAATGTAACAAGAGGAAGGAGTTCCCTTATTGACCAGGGCTGTCAATGATCCTCATCCCTGGATCACTGGTGGAGCACGTGGGTTGGGGAAGTCAGAATGACAATCTCACATGACCACATGGATGGAGAATAGAGGAGGTGTGGAGTTCACAAAAGAAAATTAGTGTGCTGTTACCAAGAAAGGTGATGGGAAAGGTGCTTGGCAAGCCAACACTGTAAATATCCCTTGTGGAAAGATATGTATCCTTACATTTCATGACTCTTAGATTGCTGTCTTTTTCATCTCTTTCACTGTCATCAGTCACTAATGCTGCTCTCAATTTGCCTCTATCACAGCGGTCTCTTCCTGAATTTTAATATTTAACACCTAATCTTCTGAGGGTTTGACAAACAAAGGAGCAAAGTCATTAGAATTGTTTTCAAAATAAGGGCCAGGAATGGTGGCTCACGCCTGTAATCTCAGCATTTTGGGAGGGCTAGGCGGGTGGATCACCTGAAGTCAGGACTTGGAGACCAGCCTGGCTGACATGGCAAAACCCCATCTCTACTAAAAATACAAAAAAATTAGCCAGGCGAGGTGGCGGGCACCTGTAATCCCAGCTCCTCAGAAGGCCGAGGCAGGAGAGTCTCTTGAACCCAGGAGGTGGAGGTTGCAGTGGGTCAAGATCATGCCACCGTACTCTAGCCTGGGTGACAGAGGGAGACTTCCTCTCAAAAATCAAACAAACAAACAAAACAAAATAAGGGTTAATGGGCTCTGAGTGAGTCCTTAAGAACCTTCTCTGAGTAAAGAGAAAAAACTTTCTAATAAGAATTTCATGACATTTTTTATGGTCCTTCAAGGGTCATTTTTGTAATTTCAAGACCCAATGACTATGAATAATAAATACCATGAACATGGTCACTTTAAGTAAAGCTAACATTTTGGAAATTCTCCTGAATTTAAGTGGGTTCCTGAAGTGAGACATGCGTTTTAAATGGTCTTTTAGAAATGGAAACACAGCAGAGAGCAAACAAATACAGCTGACTAGTTGTAAGATCTCTTACTGGGCTTATTAAAAGACTGGTATTTCATTTTATCCTTTATTTCTGCAGTAGTTTCTGATCACGTATAAGTATTTTGGCATTTGTGGTTGAGAGTATTGGAGAATAGGGAAGTTTTTTGGAATGTAAAATTATATAAATCCCACAGATGTTATAACATACAAAGTTGTGATTGTTTATGTTTAAAAGGACCCCGTGATAATATTAATAAAATTTGTTCACAAAGGCTTCATTTTAACCAATAGTTTGTGTCTACTAAAAATAATAATTTCTAATTCGTGACTATTTAAAATTAGTTTTTGTAAGTGGCAGAATTGGGTGATTTTGAAAATTTGATGAAAGAGATGATTCTAGTGATACTGCCAAAGAATTTCTATGTAATTCTCCTACTGAGAAAGGTGAAGAAATGAATGTTACATCCACCTCATCAAGAAGTGGGCCTCAAAAATAGATGAAAAATCATGACCAAATAAAATCAATGGGATTAAGTAGTAAATTCTTCAAGATTGAGGTGACTTTGTCTTGCTTAATAGGGAAAACAAAACAATTCTTAAAGATTCTTCTTATGATAATCAGGAAGAAGGAATATGCGTGGTTAACAATAACCAACACTATTGAATGCCACCTGTGCATAGTTAGAACGATTCTTGTCTCCCTTTCATAAATAAGGAATTAATCACAAAGAGGTTAAGCAATTTGGTATATGAGGGAGATGGACTTCAGACTCAGGCTTATCCAAATCCAAACCCAGCCCATCTTGTTACCATATTTGGGGTCATTCACTTCAGAAGGTAAGGGCCAGGTGCTGTGGTTGGAGATCTGATATCCTAACTCTTAAACCTGATCTCGCGTTACTCTCAGCCTCCTGCCACAGGCTCCAGCAGTTTCCCCTCACACACCACTGACTTTCTTGCCTCCATGCCTTTAAGACAAGTGTTCTCTGAGTCTAACATTGTCTGGTCAAGTGACTTTATTTTATGTTCTCAGTCTAAATTTTGAAATAAGTTTTTTAATTTAAAAAAGTATATATACAAACATATATACATATACATATATATCATTATATAAGCATATTTATTATAAATTATATATAATAAGTAAACTAAAGGTTTTTTTGAGATGGCACTCTGGTTACCATTGTGTTTTGTAATTAGGAAAAATGGTGGTGGTGGTAGGAAGATTATGATGTTCTTTGAAATTTTAAATGCAAATTTCTTGGTACTTTGTTGAACAGAGAAAATGATTCCTTGAGGGAGGGGTCCTGTCTAATTCATCCTTGTCTTTATGTCTAGCATAGTGCCTGGAACACATTAGGCACTTTGATATGTGTTGAATTAGATTTTCCCTTCTCTTACATAATTTTCTCTTCGATTCAACCACAAGTTTGTAGTGTGTACCTCTATCAAGATACTCATTGTACTTGTTGCATTAGGAGTAAGTTTCCTTACTAGTTAAAAAAGAAGACAAAACTTGATTAATAGTGGTTTAAACAATTACCCCAATGCTTGGCAGTCCAAGGCTGATGGAGCAACTGGAAGATGTCGACAAGGAACCAGCTTCTATCTTACTTATCTACTATCCTAAGTAGAGGGCTTTTATTCTCATGCTTGAAAGATGTCTGCTGTCCTTCCAGCCACTGTATCTACATTCTAGGAAGGAGAAAGGGAAATGTTAGAGGACAAAGAGTACAAAGTATTATCCTCTAAAGGCCTCCCCCAAAGCTCCCACCTAAATCTCATATGTAGAACTGTGACACATGGTCACCTCTACCTGTAAAAGTGGCTAGGAACTGGAGTACTGCATTTGCCTTGTAGCCTGTATAGCATGGAAAGCCAAGGGAGAATGGGTTGAAGTGAGTGTTTATTGAGCCAATTGGTAGTCTTAAGGTTTTCTTAGTTATTTGGTATAAATTTATTTTTCCTGGTATATGATAAGTCGGTGGATAACAAACACTGTGTTTTGGTAATCTTTGAATTGCCCACAGTGACTAAAAAGTGACTATCATAGCACTTCTCGTAGTGTCTAAGACATTGTGGCTACTCAGTCAATTGTGTATTTTTAAACTTTAATTTAGAAATAAGAACCAGGCAAGAGTTAGGGACTCTAGATTCTCCGAAAAGGATGGAATCCAGAGATTTCCCTTTAGTGACTCATTCCTCATATCAACATTGGAAAGTTACCTGGAGCCTTCCTACTTCATCCAGTTGG
Organism: Piliocolobus tephrosceles; assembly: GCF_002776525.5. Taxonomy (NCBI): domain Eukaryota; kingdom Metazoa; phylum Chordata; class Mammalia; order Primates; family Cercopithecidae; genus Piliocolobus; species Piliocolobus tephrosceles. The sequence continues at coordinate 82,905,700 of NC_045436.1, read as the reverse complement.
CCCATGAGAGAGGACAATTTAACACTGATATTGCTTGGAATGTTTTTAAGTATAACTCAAAAAACAGTATGGGAAAGAAATCATAAAAATGTGATTGGTTAACAAAGGCTTTTATAAGAGAAGTAAAAAGGTAGATAAGAATGATGATAATATATGAGAATCAAGCAAAAAAAAAAAAACAACAACAACAGCCATTGAAAATTAAGAATAGTCTAATTTCAAATAGTTTAGCCATTCCATTCAGAATTCTTAGTGAAAAATAAGTACAATCCGAAGTCTTTGAAATCAAAAGACTTTCAAATTACTCCTCTATATCTGTACTCTTTCAAAACAGATCTCGTTCCTCTTCCCTCTGTCATCTTCTTAATTATAAATAATGGGGGATGAAGATAAAAGAATTACATGTGAAGATTCAGAACCATCCACAGGAATAAATCACATGCCCTCCATGCATCAAGAAACACAGGTAAATCTAAGCTGTGACAGAATTGTATTTCCTTCATATTCTACCACTCATTTACCAATTCTCCTATCCCCAGACTCACACAGTGCACGGCAGGTGTGACTACCAGTTTTCCCAGCTAACATCATTGTCAGTTGACCCTACCTGTGGCTAGAAAAATGGAGAGGCTGTGGAATGCTTTGTGTCTCTGACCTAATCTCTAGAATGGTTTTGGTTTCTTCCTTTCTTTTTATTGCTTAAATTCAAGTAGATTAATGAATGTGAAGTGGTTTTCATTACAGATAGTTATCTTTTTCTAAACTACTTTGGTATATGTGCCAATTATTGCCCTGAATTTTATCTTAAATATGCTTATTTTAAAACCCAGTATTACAAAACGTAATAAAACGTTATGTGACCCAGACATTTATAATACAGGTTGAGTATCCCTTATCTGAAATGCTTGGGACCATAAGTGTCTTGGATTTCTTTTTTTTTTTTTAATATTTGCATGCACCTAATGAGATATCTTGCAGATGGAACCCCAATCTAAACAGGAAATGTATTTATGTTTCATATACACCTTATACAGGTAATCTGAAGGTAATTTTATATAATATTTTAAATAATTTTGTACATGAAACAAAGTTGTATTTGATTGTTACCTGTCATGTGAGTTTAGATGTGGAATTTTTCACTTGTGTGTCATGTCAGCACTCAAAAAGTTTCAGATTTTGGAGCATTTCAGATTTTAGATTTCCAGATTAGTGATACTCAACCTGTACTAAAAATAGTGACTGTGCTAAATACTCCTAGCATAATTCTTGTTTCAAGCTGATTAGCTAGTAATAAAGCTGTGTGTTTTTCCTACAAAGTGTTATACTTGAGTCTAGTCATAGAAATTTGATTTGTAAGGTGATGATGCAGTACCTATAAAAATGTGTAAAATATATACAGTTTTAAGGATTTTTAAAATTACTTTAAATACAGGAGGAGACAGTTATGAACCTCAAAGGTATAGATGCAAATGAACCAACAGAAGGAAGTATCCTTTTGAAAAGCAGTGAAAAAAAGCTACAAGAAACACCAACTGAAGCAAATCACATACAAAGGCTGAGACAAATGCTGGCTTGCCCTCCACATGGTTTAATGGACAGGGTCATAACAAATGGTAAGGATTAATTCAGAAATAGAGGGCAAAAGATGAAGTTGTTATAATGACAGATTCCTAAATAATATGGTTGAAAAGATAAAACGTTCACTTCTCCCACACATAAAAACTAGTTGGTGAACAATTCACACACATGGGTGGCTCTGTCCCACACATTGAAGGGAAGGACCTAGACTAACAGGGCTCCACTGTCTTCACCTTGGCTTTCAGGATCACTGTGGTCACCACCATTGTGGGAAGGGGGAAGGAACACAGATCAAGGACCTTTTCCTTTACTATATCTGAATAATTTCACAGGATTACTTTAGGACTATCTAAAACACTACATAAATGTTGGTTGTTATTACTGGTAAGTAATGCAAGTAATATTTTAGCAAACACAGCCCCATTTATACTTCCAAATGAATCCTGTTACTTTATAAGTAAGAATATTGGTTTGCAATTCAGCTTATTTTAGTAGAGCTGCTGTTACATAAGACATTTGGGGGATTTTTCTTTGGGAGTTTATCTCCACTATTTTGCAAATTTTTAGGGTTGTAATATATTTGTCTTTTAGGAATGGATTTGGTCTTTGGAGGAAGCCAAAGGTTATTCTGCTATCAATTTGACAAATATATGGAAGTTCAGATTCATTTATGCCCTATTTTTCTTCAGAAATGAATTGTGTGCTTATATGTGTCTGTGCTGTGTATGCTGGGGGATATGTGATAGAGTAGAAAAAAGAAGAGATTTGAAAATTATCTATAAAAGCAAATTAGTTTTCTTTTAAGAAGACAATATTTTTTCATTGACAGTTAAAATTTATTTTTTACATTGATAAAATTGTATGTATTTGCTATGTGCAACATGATGTTTTGAAGTATGTATACATAGTAGAATTACTAATTTTAGCTGATTAACATATGCATTACGTCACATAGCTATCATTTTTTGTGGTGAGAACACATTACATTCACTCTTAGCATTTTTCAAGAATACAATGTTATTAACTATAGTCTTCATGTTGTACAATAAACCTCTTAACCTTGTTCCTCCTGTCTAACTGAAATTTTGTATCCTGTGACCAACAACCCAATATATATCACTCAGTATACTTGAGTTATATGTGCATGTGTGTATACATTTTTTTTTTTTCATGGATCTTCACATTTAAAGTCTAGAGAAAATTACATGTCAAGGCATTGGTCATAGCCTTCCTGCCACTTTCACCTCCCCCACCCAACCTTTTTTTTCCTGGAGACAGGATCTTGTTATGTTGCCCAGGCTGGTCTTGAACTCCCAGGCTCAAGGGATCCTCCCACCTCAGCTTCCCAAGTAGCTTCTTACAGATATATACCACTGCACCTGGCAAAACTAGTTTTAACCTGCCAACTTTTAAATGCCTGGAATCTATCCACAATTTTTCACTTTTATAAATCATATTTTCAAAAGATAAAGATAATTTTAACGTCAAAATATAAAAAGAATTGTTCAAAAGCATAACCATCTTCATCAGCATTATTTATTTATTTTTGTTTTTGACACATATTTGTACATATTTGTGGGGTACAATATGATGTTTCAATACATTTATATATTGTATAATGATCAAATCTAGCTAATTAGCATATCTACCACCTGAAGCATTTATCGTTTCTTCATGGTGAGAACATAGAAAATCTTCTGTTTTAAGGTATACAATACCTTATTCCTGACTATAGTCACATTGCTGTGGTACAGAACAAACTACTCTTCCTATCTAATTATCACTTTGTACTTGTTGACCACTCTCTCCCCATAACCCCAAGCTCCTCCCCTCCCCAGTCCCTGGTAATCACTGTTCTATTTACTATTTCCATAAGAACAACTTTTTTAGATTCTACATATGAGTGAGATTGTGTAATATTTGTCTTTCTGTGCCTGGCTTATTTCACTTAGCATAATATCCTCCAGGTTCATCCACGTTGTTGCAAATGACAGGATTTCATTCTTTTTTATGACTGAAAAACAGGTCATTGTGTATATACACCATATTTTCTTTATCCAGTCATTCATTGTTGGACACTTAGGTTGATTCCATATCTTGGCTATTGTAAATAGTACTGCAGTAAACTTGGGAGTGCAGACATCTCTTCAACATACTGATTTCATTTCCTTTGGATACATACCTAGTAATGGGATTGCCAGATCATATGGTGGTACTATTTTTACTTTTTTGAGGACTCTCCATACCACTTTCCATAATGGTGGTATTAATTTACATTCCTACCAACAGTGCACAGAGTTACCTTTTCTCTACATCCTTGCCAACCCCTTGTTATCTTTTGTCTTTTTGATAATAGCCATCCTGATAGGCATGAGGTGAAATGTTGAACATTTTTTCCTATACCTGTTGGCCATTTGTATGTCTTCTTTTGAAAAATTCAAGTCCTTCGCCCATTTTAAATTGGATTATTTGTTTTCCTGCTATTGAGTTTTTTGAGTTCCTTTTATATTCTGGACATTAACTCCTTGCAAGGTACATGGTTTGCAACTGTTCTCTCCCAGGCTATAGGTTGTCTCTTCACTCTGTGGATTGTTTGCTGTGCAGAAGCTTTTTAGTTTGGTGTAATCTGGTTTGTCTGTTTTTGCTTTTGTTGCCTGTATTTTTGGAGTCATATCCAAAAAGTTACTGCTCAAACCAGTGTCATGGAGCTTTTTTCTTATGTTTTTTTCTAATAGTTTCATAGTTTTATGTCTTACTAAATTTGCCTTTCAAGGCAAATTTAAAGACAATTTCAAAAAAAATTGTGTTGAGGAATAATAGCATCATTGAAATAAATATATGAATGTCCATGTATGTTTACTGAAAAATGAGACTCAACTCCATAGTTATACTTTGTGGGCTCTGAAAGACATGTTTACCATTATCATCTGGGACAATGAAAGCCAAGCATAATATTTTATACTTTGGGCTCTAGATGTGTTTTTAATGAAACCAAGTGAGGTTACTTAACTAAGCATGGAAGAAAATCTCAAACTTAGAACATGTACAGAAAACCACAATCCGAAAATATACACTACATGATAAGACAACAGATAATTGAATACCTTTTCTGTTCTTTTTATTATTTTTTTAAACTTTTATTATTCAAAATGTGGCCTATTTATAGTTAAAACATTTACAATGAAACAGATATGGACCGACATAAGAAAAGAGTAAAAATGAATAATGTAATTTTGGGACTCATTTTTTAAAAATATATAATTGTTCTTAAAGCAGCCTGAAAAATGAGGTTCATGGTAGATAAACATCTCATCACTTATTTTTCTGTTTTTCTGTTCCAGAAGTTTACAAGACGACTTTTGTCCTATATTCTTTCCTGTGCCTATGCAGTATATATCAGTATTCTTCTTAAAAAGTAGGCTGGGCGCAGTGGCTCACGCCTGTAATCCCAGTACTTTGGGAGGCCAAGGCAGGTGGATCACGAGGTCAGGAGTTCAAGACCAGCCTGGCCAACATAGTGAAACCTCATCTCTATTAAAAATACAAAAAATTAGCCGGGCATGGTGGCGGGTACCTGTAATTCCAGCTACTTGGGATGCTGAGACAGGAGACTCACTTGAACCTGGGAGGCGGAGGTTGCAGTGAGCCCGTGCCATTGTACTGCAGCCTGGGTGACAAGAGTGAAACTGTCTCAAAAAATAAAATAAAATAAGTAAATCTTACATGTGAAAATTTGTGGTTTTCCATAATCATAAATGAGAAGTAAATTGTTAACTGATTTAAACATGATTTAGAGAAACCTTATAGACATACCATTTGCTATGTATTTACAACTGTATTTCAGGTAAGGCATAGGGAAAGAGAGTTAGAGATTTTTTTAATAGTCTTGAAGTAGAAAAGAGAAAACTCTTTTTTTTTTTTTTCTTTTTGAGATGGAGTCTCACTCTGTCACCCAGGCTGGAGTGCAATGGCTCGATCTCAGCAGCTCACTGCAAGCTCTGCCTCCTGGGTTCAAGTGATTCTCTTTCCTCAGCCTCCTGAGTAGCTGGGATTACAGGCACGTGCTACCATGCCCGGCTAATTTTTGTATTTAGTAGAGACAGGGTTTCACCATGTTGGTCAGGCTGGTCTCGAACTCCTGACCTCGTGATCCGCCTGCCTCGGCCTCCCAAAGTGCTGGGATTACAGGCATGCAGCTGAAAAGAGAAAACATTTAATTCTACCTTGCTGAATTTAGCTTAAGTTTATGCTATGACAAAGTAGAATTTAGTATAATAGCCGGCAAATCCTGCTTTTCCATTCTACTTCTCATATCACATAGAAATGTCAACCCTTGTAGCTAATTGGGAAATACCAAAAGTCCCTTAGGTATTCCACTGCAGTCGTATCATAAGCCTAGAAAATCTGTAACAATTCTGTGAGGGTTTAGGAAAAGGGACATTGAATTCAGTCAGTATGGTAGATAAGACTCAATGAACAATCTTGTCACAAACCAAGGAAAGCATCTGAAAAAATATTTTAAGTCTTTTGAAATGATCTGTCAAGAAAACAGGGAATCATCAGACACCAAAACCAAAGTGTAAGTAACAGAGGTCAATAAGCAGTCAAGGTGGCCCCACCCTGCAGGTTTCTACCAAACCTCAGGGAACTTGAGATGGATTTTGAGAGCACTGGGAGCACAGGAGGCTAAGCTAGCGCCTGCCCAGGTTGAGAGAAGTCTAACAGGAAAAAGCATTCTCCTTCACCCACATAAAGTGGAAACCCAGTGTAACGCCAAATTTGAGGTAAACCCGTTCTGCAGATGGGGCCTGTGACTCAACCTGTCTCAACTGTGGTTGCTGGCTGGGGCAGATGTGGAGTCTCCAAAAAAAATGTTTAACTTCATCCTGATTTGTCTCCAATTTCACAGAAAAAATTCAATTTGAAAATGTGTCTATTTTCAGACATTTTCAGATGGTCTCGGATGGTAAGCTTTTAAGTACATGGTAGAAGTAAATTCATTTCCCATCTGGGAAAACTCATTCAGCCTAAGGCTTCAACCAAGTTGGACACAGTTCCAAGGGAGAGCTCACTGTTGCAAAAGACAAACTAAAAAGTTTAATTTTAGACAAAGTTCCAAGGGAGAGCTCATTATTGGGAAAAAAAAAAAAAATGCAACATGTGAAAGGAAACATTTCAAATATGTGCATTATCAGAAAATAGAATATAACACATTTATGTATATAAATAAGTTAAAAAATTAGAAAACATGAGTACAAAACAAGTAACTATTTAAAAAATGAATAGATTTGAAGAAGAACAAACTTGAACTTCTAGAAATGAAAGATACAGGATAGCAATTGAAATTAAAAACTCAGTGGTCAAATTAGGCAGCAGATTAAGTGAAAACAATGGTGAACAGGTGAATAAATCTGAAGAGATTATCTAGAATGCAGTACACACAAAGATGAAAAATATGAAAACTAGGGTTAGCAACATAGAAAAAGAGAATGGGGAAGAGGAAATCTTTGAAGAAATAAAGGCTAAGAATTTTCCAGAACTGATTTTTTAAAAAAAGCATAAATCTTAAGCAAAACAAAAGGAAGTCCCACCTAAACACATTATACTGAAAGGAAAACCAAAGAAAAAGTGAAGATGTTAAAAACAAGGAAAAAGAATTCCTTTAAAAAGCTGAAATTAGGTTCTTCAAAACCAGAAAACCAAGGAATAGTATTTTCAAGGAATGGAGAGACAATAACACTCAACCTAGAATTTAACATAAAACTGAGGTATACCTAGCAAAACTATCTTTTAAGAATGAGGATAAAGATAATTCCAGACAATGAAACTAAGAATTTACTACAACAGATCCTCCTGAGAAATACAGCATGCTGTGATACAGAGTGTTTCTGTATCATGAATTAGCTCATATGCAATGGTAAATAGGAGAATTGTGTTAGAGTGTATGGAATTTGCAGTTTTATATATAATTTTTCCTGGCCCATTAATATTTTGTATCATCAAGCAATAGCAAGTGAAGGCAAAGTGAACTGGGGAAAAAAAGACCATATATATGCTTTCTTACAATTAAAGATAAAGTCTTCCCTGCATGAGGACCTTTTAAACAATGAAACCTCTGTGGAAGTACTGACTTTTCATGCAATTAGTAGCTGGTTTAGGGGCTTCAAGGACTCAAACATTCTACAACATTAAGTTATCTAACAGAACACATGTGGATGAAGCGACTGAGAGTATAAGCTGAGGTAAAGTAGCTGCCAACGCTTTTCCTTTTGTTGAAATTTATTATATTGAGGCAGAGGGCTAAAATATGGATCAGATTTTGATGGAACTACTCTCTGTTTAAAGAAAATACCCTCAAGAATTTCCATGACAGACCGCTTGTGTCAGACACAAGTGTCAGTGTGTAGATTCATTTGTGCTAAGACTCTTACTAGGATTGTTTTGGTTTTTCTTAGTGCTTTGGTCACCAGTTTTGAGTGGTCTGCCCCAACTCTCTTTTTCCCATAAAGTTTTCAATTTTCAGTGCACAGTTTTGTAAAACACAACTTTTCAAACAGGGAAACATTTCTCTTTTTTTTTTTTTTTTTTTTGAGGCAGGATATCGCTGTGTAATGCAGACTAGAATGCTGTGGTGCAGTCGTAGCTCACTGCATCCTTGAACTTCTGGGCTCAAGGGATCCTCTTGCCTCAGCTTCCCAAGTAGCTGAGATTACAGATGCCCACCACCATACCCAGCTAATTTTTATACTTTAGTAGAGATGAGGTCTCACTATGTTGCTCAGGCTGGTTTCGAACTTGGAGCTTGAGCAATCCTCCTGCCTTGACCTCCTAAAGTGATGGGACAGGCATAAACCACCATGCCTGGCCTATTTCACATTCTTATAGAAATTCTTTTCCTAAAGGAAATACTTTAGGCAGCAGGATAATTGTCCCAGATGAAAAATTTGAGGCTGGATGAGATGGTTCACACCAGTAATCCCAGCACTTTGGGAGGCTGAGACAGGAGGATCATTTGAGCGCAAGACTTCGAGACCAGCCTGGGTAAAATGATGAAACCCTGTCTCCACTAAAACATTTTTAAGAAATTAGCCAGGCATGGTGGCACACACCTGTAGTCCAAGCTATGTGAGAGGTTGAGGCAGGAGGATCGCTTGAACCTGGGAGGTTGAGGCTGTAGTGAGCCATGATTGTGCCACTGCACTCCAGCCTGGGTTACAGCAGGAGACCCTGTTTCAAAACAAAAAAAAAAAAAAAAAAGAAAAGTTTGAGATGCCATAATGAATGATGATTTCAGAAAAGGTAACTTTGTAGGTAATTCTAAACAAATATTGACTATAAAAAAAAAGAAACTGATGTCTAATTCAAGACAGAACTAAATAACATATTTTTGTTAAAATTATAGAGAAAAAAGTGAATGGGGAAAAAGTCAAAATAATGGTTCCTTCTGGCAGTATAAAGGGAGATGGATGGGGAGGGGCACATGGGCAGATTCAAAAGTACTGTTAATATGCGATTTCTTAAGATGTTGGCAGTTACCCAGTTGTTCATCTTACTGATACTCTTTAAAGATTAAACATGATTATAAATATTTGCATTTTCATTCAGTATTTATTTTTACAAATTATTTTAGATTTTGTCAAAACCTCCATGTGACAACTTACTGATAGTAACTAGTATTCCTGGTTTATTTCAGTTACCATCATTGTTCTTCTGTGGGCTGTAGTTTGGTCAATTACTGGCAGTGAATGTCTTCCTGGAGGAAACCTATTTGGAATTATAATCCTATTCTATTGTGCCATCATTGGAGGTAAACTTTTGGGGCTTATTAAGTTACCTACATTGCCTCCACTGCCTTCTCTTCTTGGTAAGTGCTGATTGTTTCCTGTTTTCTCCAGAGTAAACCATATTTTAAAAAGAATAGTTTGGAAAGCATTGGGAAATAAAGGAATAAAATATTTCTGTATTTGCCATGCTGGAGCCAAAAACCAATTGTTAAATTTTGAGGAGTCCTGTGATCCAGTTGTTAAACATGGCAGTTTAAAAAATTAAATTATCCGGGCCCAGGTGCTGTGGCTCACACCTGTAATCCCAGCACTTTGGGAGGCCAAGGTAGGCAGATTGCTTGAGCTTTGGAGTTTGAGACCAGCCAGGCCAAACATGGTGAAACCCTGTCTCTACAAAAAAATACAAAAATTAGCTGGCCATGGTGATGTGCACCTGTAGTCCCAGCTACTCAGGAGGCTGAGGTGGGAGGATTGATTGAACCCGGGAGATCGAGGCTGCCATGATTGCATCATTACACTCCAATCTGGGCAACAGAAAGAGACCTTGTCTCAAAAATAAAAAATAAAAAATAAAAAATAAATTTAAAAAAAATATATATATTATAAAAATTTATATATATTTATAAAAATATATATATATATAATTAAATAACTGACATTAAAAACAAGCATTCAGTGCTCAACACTGAAGACTTCCTAATGTTTTACTCTATTTCCCCTCACCTATGCTCTTGAGATTATGGAAGTACTACATAATGGTGTGCCCAACTCCACTTTCAGTGACATCATGTTGTAGCTTAAAATTGGCCATGGTATAAGTATCTGTAACAACAACAGCAAAAAAGTCAGCAAATGATACAAATCAAAGTTTGTCATAGTATAAGTTACTTATGTCATTGACAGAGTGAAGTTCTGACATGTATTTTTATTGTTTCATTTTCATGTTATTCATTAATATAAGCAAAAATATCAGCCAGCATTCACAGTGACACTGCACTTGCTTGTCACAAGTGACTTGCAAGTCACATGATATGTGACTTCTTTGCTGAATCAGATAGTATGCAACCATTTATTTGTAGTCTGATTCTGTCAAATCTTGGTAGAACTGCAGCCATCGTTGGTTATGGACACAGAATTTTGACAAACAGCAGTGAAAATATTCTGGGAGAATAAATTGGCTATATAGAATTTACAGTGAAGATGGCTGTATATTTGTAAACTATGTGCTGCACATCCTTTATATCAGTAAAATTTAATAATGTATGTGCCTATATAAAATGCATACTTTTTTGGCAAGCTACTTGTTAAGCATTTACCAGCACACCATTGGGTATATTTAAAATATAATATTGGCCGAGCATGGTGGCTCACGCCTGTAATCCCAGCACTTTGGGAGGCCAAAGCGAGCGGATCACCTGAGGTCAGGAGTTCAAGACCAGCCTGGCCAACATGGTGAAACTCCATCTCTACTAAAAATAAAAAAACTTAGCTGGGCGTGGTGGTGGGTGCCTGTAACCGCAGCTACTTGGGAGGCTGAGGCAGGAGAATCACTTAAACCTGGGAGGTGGAGGTTGCAGTGAGCCGAGATCGCACCACTGTACTCTAGCCTGGGTGACAAGAGCGAGACTCCATCTCAAAAAATATAAAAATGAAATAAAATACCATGATTCTTAAAGACATAGCTGAAAATACTCTTCCAGAGGCAATGAGAACTGCCCAAACAAAACACATATACAAATTAGTCTTAAAACTAGATGTGATACTTTTAATGTGTCTTCAAAGAATTCTGCATTATAAAATTTGTTTACCACAGAGGCATTTTGTGTTCATTTCTAACAGATTTATTAATCACCCAGTTTTAGTAAAAAACCACCTGCCTTTCATACTTGCATATATATTTGCACACATTTCCTGAACAGTTTTTTTTCTTTCTTTCTGTTAGCTGTATGAGTAAGAACAATCAGGATTCGCTAACATACACCAAAGGTATCTGCTTTTGAACTTGTGGTCAGTAGTTAAAGTTAAATATAAAAAGAAGTAGAATTATTTATCTCTTACTATGCCCCATTTCTCAATGTATTTCTAATTTTAGGTAAAACTAAAGGTATTCCACTTAATTCATATTATTTCTCATAGGTGCTTTTTGTTCTCTAATGTTATTAATTGAATTATTGTTAAAAGGAATTGTTTCTAAATATGCCTATATGCTAGGATAAAGGGTTGGCAGACTACTTCTCTTTATAAATTAATATTAACTGGAGCCCACCCACGTTTATTTGTTTGCATATTGTCTATGTCTGCTTTGCATTATGCTGGCAGAGTTGTGAAGTTCTAACAGAGACTTTATGGCCCACAAAGCCTAAGATATTCATTGGCACTTTGCAGAACATTTTTGCTGACCCTTGTATCAAAATTAGTGACTCTCAAACTTCACTGTACAGAGGATGACCTTGGAATTTGTTAAAATACAAATTCTAATTAAGTAGGTCTTCATGGTCTGAGATTCTGCATTTCTAAGCTCTAAGATCACATTTTATGTAGCAAGATCATTCATTCTAGAACTTGGCTGCTCATAAGAATCTCTCGTTCATTGTTCTGTTTTGTTTTTGAGGCAGGGTCTCATTTGCCCAGGGTGGAATGCAGTTGCACAATCATGGCTCACTGCATCCTCAACCTCCTGGGCCCAAACAGTCTTCCTGCCTCAGCCTGCCCAGTAGCTGGGACTACAGGCACATGCCCCTACACCTTTTTGGTTTTTGTAGAGATGGGGTCTCACTTTGTTGCTTAGCAGGTCTTGAACTCCTGGGCTCAAGCAATTCTCGTATCTTGGCCTCCTAAAGTGCTGGGATTACAGGTGTGAGCCACCATGCCAGGCCAGGAATCACCTGTCTTTAAAAAGCTGATGCTTTGGGAGGTCGAGGCAGGTGGATCATGAGGTCAGGAGATCAAGACTATCCTGCCCAACATGGTGAAACCCTGTCTCTACTAAAAATACAAAAAATTAGCCAGGCATGGTTGGCATGCACCTGTAGCCCCAGCTACTCAAGAGGCTGAGGCAGGAGAATCACTTGAACCCAGAAGGCAGAGGTTGCAGTGAGCTGAAATTGCGCCACTGCACTCCAGCCTGGCGACAGAGAGAGACTCCTTCTCAAAAAATAAAAAAAAAAAATTTTTTTAATTAAATTAAAAAAAATTTAAATTTTTAAAATTTTTAAATTAAAAAAAAATTTTAAAAAAATTTTTTAAGAAGCTGATGCCTAGATCTTACTCCAGAGATTCTGAATTAATTGAAATGGAATATGGTATGGCCTGGACATCAGAAGTTTTAAAAAGCCCTCCAGATGATTCTAATATGCAACCTATGTTGAAGACTGTTGTTCTAGACACATGAAAAAAATGCCCATTACACCTTATTTGCCTTTTTTTCACTCCATGCTTATTGCAAAAACAAAATATACCATGTTGCAAAAAGATGGAAAGTATTGGGATTTGTGATAAAATGAAATCTCCTAAGGTAACTGAAATAATTCTCAAAAATTACATACATATTTCACCATTCTTTTTTATAGTTGTATACTTGCATAGAGCAAGAAAGTTTACTGATTCTTATTATATTAAGGCCAGTATCCAAAACTGAAGCATTATCTGAATCCATAAAGGAAACTTATTAAGACAAAATATATGTGATGGTTGCCTGTTCTATATTTTTAAGAGTTTAATTGAAGTGATTGCCAGGGACGTGAGTATGCATGAGCATTTTTGATTCCTGAAATGATTTTGAAAACAGCTTCCCTTTGGAAGAGAAGGCAAATCATTATTGAAAAAATTTCCATAACACAAATTATTAGAAAAATAAACTTGGGAATAGATGAAATGAGATTAGCCATATGTTGATAATTTTCATAATACAAAATTTTAAGAGAACAACACTCCTATATCCAGGAAGATGTTCTTTCCTCCATGACCAAGGGAGGCCCTAGAGGCAGGAGTGGGGACACGTGCCAAATCAAAATCAGGTGGTCACATTACATCAACCAGACCACTAGCAAAGGAAACAATGTCCCAGGGAAGCTGTTCTCACGTTCATTTCAGGAATGAAAAATGCTCTCAGGCCAAGAGAGAGCAGTGGCTCATACCTGTAATCCTAGCACCTTGGGAGTCTAAGGTGGGTGAATTGCTTGAGCCCAGGAGTTTGAGACCAACCTGGGCAACATGTCAAGACCCTGACTCAAAAAAAAAAAAAAAAAAAAAAATGCCCCTTCATATCCCCCAAAACAAAAACCTCTTAACATAGTTTTGAGTTCTTCTTAGGATATTCCATTTTATTTCAGGTCATTGAATGCCATAATTAATTTAGGAGTGGTTTAGACACATATTTTAAATTTCATTAAAGAGCTATTATCATGATAATGGAATGTAAGCATTAGTGCAGTAGTTTTGGCTGGTAAATCATCAATATATATAAAAATTATATACACCTATACCATAGGGCCTAACATTTCCACTGCTAGGAATTATAATATGAATATAGTTAATGCAAACCTACAAATACATAAGCTCCATATGGACAAGGACCACATTAGTCTAGCTCAGGGGTCCCCAAGCCCCGGGCCATGGCAGGAGGTGAGCGACCATTACTGCCTGAGCTCTGCCTCCTGTCAGATCAGCAGCGACATTAGATTCTCATAGGAGCATGAGTTCTATTGGGAACTGCACATGCAAGGAATCTAGGTTGAATGCTCCTTATGAGAATCTAATTAATGCCTGATGATCTGAGGTGGAAAGCTTCATCCCGAAACCATTCCCTCTGCCATCCGTGGAGAAATCGTCTTCCACGACACCGGTCCCTGGTGCCAAAAAGGCTGGGGACTGCTGGTCTGGCTCACCTCTTTGTTACTAGGATCTCATACAGGGCTAGCATGTAGCAGGCACTTAAATACTTGACATATGAATTGTGCTCATTTCAGCACTGTTTATAATGAGAAACCTGAAAAATTTCTTAAAATCTATTATTAGTGGTCCAAAAATTATGGAACTTCCAAACAGTGAGATACTATTCCAGCTATTAAAAGGGAATAAAGCAAATATATATGTGCTTCAGTGGGAAAATGTCCAGAATATATTATTAAATGGGAAAACCCCAAGCCGTACAGCAGTGTATCAGTGTCCTATTTGTGTCCAGCACAAAAGAGCTTATACACAGAGAAATATGCTTGAATAGGTACAGAAACTTTCTGGAAGGGCACAGAAGATCCTCATCAGTGAAAACCATTCAGGAATGAAGATGGAAAGTTGCAGTTGGGGTACAATAGGTACTTGTCACTTTACATTTTGTCAGCAATGTCTTAATTTTACCGTGTGCATATATAACTCATCATTATTTCTTCCAAAAGCCAAGCCTGTTGATACTGTTGCCCAATAAACATTCCAGAAAGACCATCGCCACAGCATTCAGAACTTAGAGCCTTTCCCGTAGATAAATGGCAGTGATGAGAGACACCTGGAGTGATGCTTTCATGTGCAGCAGGTTGTCTCTCTTCTCCCATCTTGCATCACAAAATATCCTAACTTCAGTAAATTTATTTAGTTGTTTGAAGTGTGGTGCTTATAGGGACAAGGTGAGAAGAGGGCACTGCTGGACAAGCATGGAGGGAAGAGGTTCACAGTCTCTCACAGAAACCTTTCCCTTTGTGTGGGCATGTGATATCAATGAAGGCAGAATTCCCTCACTAACTACCCAGCTTCGTCAGTTACACTCAACTTCTTGCAGTTTCCAGAATGAGTCACTTTTTCTTTTACCTTTGAATAAACTACTGTCTTTTCCAGAAACTTCTCAACTCCTCCAGCCATTTCTTCATCCTCTTTCACCTTCTCTAAATCCCCCTTCCTGCCTCAGCTCATGTAACATCCCCCTCATGCTTTCATAAAATTGGTATTGTCCATTTGTCTTGTTCCCTAGAGGCTGAAAGCTTGTTGAAAAGTAGTCCATTATATGCGTGATGCATACTCTAGCGTCTAAACTACTGAAGGCATTCAGTAGAGTTGAATGACTGAGTGAAAGAAGAGTCACCAGCTGACATGACAGGCAATGTTCATTTCATCATAATTGACATCTAAAACCTTTGCAAAGTAGATTATGTGTCTCTTATGAAATTATCTAATCTGAAGGCAAAATAGAATCCATATAGGTATTTATTGATATTTCAAGTAATCTGACATAGCAAATAATTTCAGGGACTGTTTGCTGTTTGCACGCAAAGGACTGACTGAGCTGGCATTGTATCAAAACATTTTATATTTAGAATTTGATCATACTCTCTATCCAAATGCTGCATCTTGTCTCCCTTTTAAGTTCAGTTATCTTAGGAATATTAATTATTATCATTTATCTTTTTATGTGCACATTATTTTCTTAGCTGCTTTAATTATACTAATTTTTTAATTAAAAGCTTAACTTAATTTCTTCCAAGTTAAACTAAAAGTTTAGCTTCATTTCTTCTAAGCATGAGTGAAGTGGTTCCTGGGATTATATAGTAGTCTCTATAAAATTAAAGTTAACTAAAAATATTTTCTGTATTTGAAAACTAACTAGACATGTTTGATTTCTTCATTCAAGGCATGCTGCTTGCAGGGTTTCTCATCAGAAATATCCCAGTCATCAACGATAATGTACAGATCAAGCACAAGTGGTCTTCCTCTTTGAGAAGCATAGCCCTGTCTATCATCCTGGTTCGTGCTGGCCTTGGTCTGGATTCAAAGGTATGATGTGTAAATTTCTCATTATTAAATAGGAATTTTGTTCCTTCAAGTATCTAATAGAATCACTAAGCATTAGGAAATGGATGTGGACACTTTGCATGACATTCTTGAGAACAGAATAGAATTTATTTCATGGGGGATTGTTTTGCAAGTAGGACCTTGTGCTTTGCAATAACTCAAAAGATGGTCTCATTTTCTTCCTTTTTTTTTTGAGACGGAGTCTCGCTCCGTCACCCAGGCTGGAGTACAGTGGCTTAATCTCAGCTCACTGCAACCTCTGCCTCCCAGGTTCAAGTGATTCTCCTGCCTCAGCCTCCCAAGTAGGTGGGATTACAGACATGCACTACCACATCCGGCTAATTTTTGTATTTTTAGTAGAGACGGGGTTTTGCCACGTTGGCCAGTCTGGTCTCGAACTCTTGACCTCAGGTGATCCACCTGCCTCCACCTCCCAAAGTGCTGGGATTACAGGCGTGAGCCACTGCGCCTGGCCGATCTCATTCTCTTTCTTGGGGAAAGGTAGAGTCTCTCTATGGGGCCAGCACCAAGAATAAAGGCCCCACTTTTCTCTGACATAGATATAGACCATGGTTATAAATAATGCTCATAGGGGAGAAAATAACATATTGTTGGTTTGCGAAGCCCTATGCAAGTGTTCAGGGCTAACTATACTAGCTCAGGAAACTGTCTAATATATAGAATGAGTCTCAAGTATGCCTTTCTAATGCTTTTTTTTTTTCATGTATGTTTTTTAATACAGGAATGAATTTTCTTGGGGTATTAGGCTCTTCACTTTAGTCTCATTCTGGAACCACAAATTATAAATAAAAATAATGTGAAATTAGCTAGAGATTATGAAGACAGATGCTGAAAGCAGCCTGCCTGGGTTCAAACCTGACCCCATCACTCACCAGTTTCATGATCTTGGGCGGATGACTTTAGTCTGTGCCTTTTCAGATGAGGACATCTAAAAAAATGGGGATAATAGTATTACCTATCTTAAAAGGTTGCAGTGAGGACTAAATAAGCTCTCTGTAAACACTTCGAGTGCTAAAATGTTTGTTAAATATAACTCATTACCTTGAAAACTCATGATGACCCAGACATTGCCCATATACTGAAGAGAAAGCGTTGAAGGTCATCTTCTCTGCATATCTTCAGAGGATTATATTAGGATGTCTACTTTTCTATTTCAGGCCCTGAAGAAGTTAAAGGGCGTTTGTGTAAGACTGTCCATGGGTCCCTGTATTGTGGAGGCGTGCACATCTGCTCTTCTGGCCCATTACCTGCTGGGTTTACCATGGCAATGGGGATTTATACTGGGGTAATGATTGTTTCTTTGTCATGGAAAATATGTAGGGACATTTAGGGCTTTCTCTGATTCCAAACAAGAGAATGCATAATAGAATTTTCTTATAGATATCAGAAAATGCAACATAGATGTTACAGCATAATCTAAATATTCTAACTTCAAAATTTTCCACAGGTAACCTAATCAGTTCACAACAGGCTTTACTCTTGCACTCTAGAGACGTAGGTTAAGATGTTATAAGCATGACATATTTGCTTGATAATTGATTAAGGCAAATTAAAAATAGGCAAAAGAACACTAAGAGTTCTGTACCTAAGGAGGGGCCAGAAGTTTATATGTTAGTAGGTGCTAACTCATATAGTTAGCACCTACTATTCAAACTGTTGAAGAAATTGTGGTCTTTTGCCTACACCTGGTTCAATGCCTGTTAAACAGATACTGGATTCCACCTAAAGTCTGCACAAAGGATAAAAAACACAGCAGCAGTGATCAACAGCTACTATTGTTTTCCTCCTGTCATCAGACTATTATGACTTGGCGGTTCTGCTGTCTCTTCCTTCCACTGTCAGTTCTTCCAACGGTTAAGAGCCACACAAAGTAAATAAATAAGAAAGGACTTAGTAAGAATTTAGTGCTAATAAGTAGGCAAGAAGTAAGAAATTCTTCTCATGGTTAAGACTCTGGAACTCTCCTCTCTGGATTCAAATCCCAGCCTTGTGATTTTCCAGTGTGTGATCTTTAACAAGTATTTAATCTCTCTGTGCCTCAGTTTCCTCAATTATAAAATTAAGATAGATTGTATCTATCTTATAGGGTTGTTGTGAGGAGTAAATTAGCCTATACGTGTAAAGTGCTCAAAATGTTATCTGGTACATAGTAAGTACTGTAAAATGCTTTCAGCTGTTACCACTGCTGTGGTTACTGGTATCAATGTGACTGTCATACCGTTTTCTTCTAATATGTTGCCTTATTTGACATAGCAAGCCCTGATAGAAGGCCCAGCATCACTGGGTTCCAAATCAGAAAGTCCATGCATTGCTTTTCAAACCTCATAACATGAATTTTTTGTTTAAAAAAAGCCAGCATCCTGGGGCCTACCCTCATTAGGCCTTCTATACCACTAGTAAATATATGTTTTTAGGCAACCTATGTAGTCCGAAGCAGGTTGTCTATGGCTACATTTTGAAAAACAGTGTTCTGTAGAAGTTTTACACATACATGTTTTTCTGGATTGATGCTTCTCTGCCATTTGAAAGACTATAGTTGTCCAAAGTATAACCCATAAGAAAATGGAGGGTATTATAATTTCAAAATAGTAATAAGTAAGATGTTATCATAAATATTTAAAGTACTGTCTGCCTAGTTTTGTTTTAGGTGCTGTATCTCCAGCTGTCGTGGTGCCTTCCATGCTCCTTCTGCAGGGAGGAGGCTATGGTGTTGAGAAGGGTGTCCCGACCTTGCTCATGGCAGCTGGCAGCTTTGATGACATTCTGGCCATCACTGGCTTCAACACATGCTTGGGCATAGCCTTTTCCACAGGTAACCTAATCAGTTCACAACAGGCTTTACTCTTGCACTCTAGAGACGTAGGTTAAGATGTTATAAGCATGACATATTTGCTTGATAATTGATTAAGGCAAATTAAAAATAGGCAAAAGAACACTAAGAGTTCTGTACCTAAGGAGGGGCCAGAAGCTAGCTATCTTTATTCTCTTCCTCCCTCTAGATAGAGATTGCTCAAGTAGCATGCAGTAGGTGCAGTATGGGGGGCAGGGGCGGGGGAGGGGTACAAGGTAGAAAGATTTAAAGAACAGTTTCTGCTTGAAGTGATCCAGGAACGTTCAGGCTTCACACAAAAGTGGAGACTTCACACAAAAGATGAGTAGGTTTTGCAAGGAGCACAAATGACAGAGAGCAGTCCAAGTGGAAGGAACAGCATGCCTTTAAAATAAGAACAATTTCTCTTCTCTCCTCTTCAGCTTTTTTTGGTAATAACAGCAATGATTTTAATGGATGTCCTATTAATATTTAGTAAGTGTCTGAAATTGAGGCATTTTGTTTCAAGTATAATAAAAGAGGACCTTAAGTTATTTTTTCTCCCACTGTTGTTCAACACCTATATTAAACTGATGTGAACGGATACTACACTTGATCTTAGCCAAAAGGCCAAAAGCAGTTCAACACTTATTATCCTGTGGTACAGCACAAATTTAAGTTCATTTCTTAATCTTATGTTCAAAATTGGGAAATAAAATTTGCAACATTATATGATTGAGAAAGTATAATTGTAATCTAAGTTTAGCTTCAGATTCTGTAGTGGGAACACATCTTCTTGGCAGGTTATACATTCTTGTTATCTCCCTATAGTTATCTTCCCATTCTATGATTGTGTATGATTTATGCCTGTTACATAGAATCCCACCCTTTCTCATTGCTCCGGAGCCTGCCTTCCATTCATTCCCTGGTAAATTGATTTTCTCAAAACATTGTTTTCATTACATTTCTTTCTTGTTTAAGAACCCTTGAGGAAGCTCTGTTACCTATTAAGTCAAATTCATACTCCTATTTTTAATGTTACTACACATATCCAAATTTATGTTCTTACCACTTTCGTGGTATACACCTTTAAAACAATTTTTCTCAGCCTTAGCATCACACTAGAATTACCTGGGTGGTTTTTAAAAATACTCTTACGTAGGTCTTATCTTAGACCAATTAAATCAGAACCTTTGGGAGTGGAAACCAGTGCAGCTTGGATTAGGAACCACAGCTTTAGAGCAACAAAGTTTGCATTAGAATCATGGTGGTGGGAGGAGAAAGGACAGAGGAAGTCAGGTTTTCATAAGCTACAGCTCAAAGAACCTTCCTAGTTAACTCTGCTGTGTTTCCTCTCCCTGCCCCCGCCCCACCAACTAAGTGTGGTCCTTAGACCTTTTGGATCTGAGCCCTGCCAGACTTACTGAATCAGATTTTTAGGGGTGGGGCCCAAGACATTTTTTTTAACACCTCAATATACCAGAGACTAAAGCTAATTAGCTACTTTCTACACATTCATAGTAAATTATTACCACAATAGCTTAAGCATAATGCTACCATCACAGCTAGATGCTTTTAACAGTCATAGCATTACCTGGTAGTAAGCTATCCTAGCTAAATAAAATTACTTCAGAGGTAATTTTATTTAGATGAGAAGGATGATTGCCATAATAACAAGAGACCACAGAAACTAGTTAGTACATTTTTTCTTAGGACAGTCTGTGAAGAAGGGCTTAATGTGTGGAGAAGCTTTAATATAATTTTCTGCACAATGTACTAACAAAAAAATTTTTTAATTAAAGTTTCCTAAATCCTATATGCTATGGGGGGAAATGTAGGTTCTACTTACATATTTAAGAATATGGAAAACAGAAACTGTCTTTAAAATTTTTCTTCTTTGTAATTAGATGCTTTATGTTGATGATTGTGGAATAAAACTTTTATTTGTTGGATTTAGAGCCCTTAAGTTTTTTTAAATGTATTTTTCAGGCTCCACTGTCTTTAACGTCCTCAGAGGAGTTTTGGAGGTGGTAATTGGTGTGGCAACTGGATCTGTTCTTGGATTTTTCATTCAGTACTTTCCAAGCCGTGACCAGGTGAAAAAATAATATGTGGAAAAGTTGTGCTCTTAAACATCATTGGGAAAACATTCTAGAACACTTCCTTCAAAGACAGATGTGAAGGGCATGTTTGTGCAAGTGGTCCCTCATTTTAAAATTGCTCACTGCCATCCATGAGATTTATGAAGTGGGCTCAATATGGAAGATTTTAATGCAGTCCTGTAATGGGTTTCTATTTTATATTCTGTACATTTCAAATTTCACTGTAAAACAAATATCAGTTCCAAAGTAATAGGATATGCAAGTTTTTTAAATGTTCATAATACTCAACTAAACCCAGATGTGTAGTAGCTTTTTTGTACCCTTTTTTAGTATCAAAATACCTTAGATTCTAGCCAGGCCTGGTAGTCCCAGCTACTCAGGAGGCTGAGGCAAAAGGATCCCTCTGGGAGTTTGAGTCCGGTCTGGCAACATAGCAAGAGCCCATATCTAATACATACATGCATACACACATACATAAATCAGTCAGTCATCATCTAGTGCCACTTTGTTCAGTACAGTAGGCACTAGCTACACATGACTATAGCAGATACAGAACATTTCCATCATCACTAAACATTCTGTTGGAAAGCACTGCTCTAGTACAACCCACAAAATAGTTCATAAAGAGATTTCTATTACTGTGACCATTTTACTGATAAGCAAATTGAGGCTTAGGCAGGATAAGTGACTTGAACAAAGTCACATAGCTAGAAAGCAGTGGAACTGGGAATGAACTCAGGTAATTCACCTTCAGAGCTTCCATGCCTTTGCCAAGTCAAGCACTTTTGAAGACCTACTTTCTAAAGTGATCAAGAAGTTTAAAAGCCTGGATAGGGAAAAGTAAAGGGAAAAAGGTACACAATTCTTAGACTTTAAAACAACAGCAACAAAAACTACTATCAGTCTAGAACCTCTTAAAGCTTCCTGGTTTTCAGAGATTTAGAAAGAAAAACCAAGGGGGCGTCAAATTTAAAACAGTAAACATAGAGCCTGCAAATAATAGAGATATATATTTAACCTTCACACAAACCCTATGATGTAAATGCTTTCAGGAAACAAAGCTTGGAGAGGTTAAGTAATGTGACCACTACATACGCCAACAATGTATAAAAGATATAAGTTTAACCTTGGTCTGTCCAGCTCCAAAGCTCATGTACTTTTTTTTCTGCTACTTCATTAAGTCCTGTTAAATTCTGCATTGATAACTGCAGAGGAAAAGAATTCGTGTTCCTGAAAGAAGAGTTCACCTTTGCAGTGTGCTAACTCTGCTTTTGTTGAAGAAAAGAAAGTAAATGTTATGTAGTGCATTTGTTTTGTCTATTTATATAGACATTTTAATTTTTATTTTCTTTCTAAATCCTAGATATGGAAAAAAAATCAATCATTAAAAATCAGGGATTTGAAATAATGGAGCAAATGAATTTTTTTCTCCTAAAGGACAAACTTGTGTGTAAGAGAACATTCCTTGTGCTGGGGTTGTCTGTGCTAGCTGTGTTCAGCAGTGTGCATTTTGGTTTCCCTGGATCAGGAGGACTGTGCACGTTGGTCATGGCTTTCCTTGCAGGCATGGGATGGACCAGCGAAAAGGTGAATTTCATTTTAAGTTTTTCTGCTCATGACTCTTTTCTAATGAGATTAAGTTTGCTTTCCAGATACTTTCTTAGTATCAAATTAATAAAATATTTCATTATAAAAGCTGTATTATATGCATATGCAAATGTACACCCAGTGTTCATCTTTTTTTTCTCCTTACACATCAATCTGTAACTTGATGCCTTTACTTAAAATATATCACGGTCATACTACAGTAATGCCTTCCTTTTTCTTTGTAATGGCTACAGAGTATTGCATTTTATAGATATTTACGTTGTTTCTAGTTGTCTGCCAAGATAAACAGTGCTTCAATAATATATCCTTACATACTATATTTCATAAACTCTGAGTCTGTCAATTGTAAAAAACACAATTATTTCATATGCCATCAAGAAAGAAAAAAATTAGTGCCAATTAAACTATAACATAACATTCTAATTTCAGAAATGTTAAAATATAAAAATATGTATCTTAAAATCAACAAAATATAGTATATATTTTAGTTTATACAATAAATTTCTAGAAATAAGATTGCTCTAGGAAAGAGGACTCACATTTATACTTTTGATAATATCAATTGGACCTTTTAAAAGACTGTACCAATTTGTATTCTTACCAATATTATGTGAGAGGATCTGTTTTTCTGATCTGAGTATAAGTCTTTGAGATATTTGCTGATATGAATTAAAAATATATCTCATTATTATTCTGATTTTCATTTCTTTATGCGCAATGCTAATCATATTTTCATATGATTACTACCCAGTTTGTTCAAAAGCCTTTGCCATTTTTATAAGGTTGCTTTGGTTTTTCATACTGATTTTCAAGATTAAGGTTCATGTGGTTTATATGTATTATGGAAATTCACTGGTTGTCATTTATTTATTTTAATTTCCAGATGCATTTTTGTAGATTTCAACTTGATAGGATCGTATGCTATTCTGCTTAACAAAGATGTCGGTGACCTAAAATAAATGCAGCTGTATCATTTTGAGATAATCTTATAAAGCCTGAAGACAGCTGTTCAAAATAATTAAACTTAAATAATTAAAATAATGCCATATGAAAAATATGGAAACGTTATAAATTTTGAGATGAGATATATAATCATAACTCAATTAAGTGGATCTC
Source organism: Piliocolobus tephrosceles (assembly GCF_002776525.5). NCBI lineage: Eukaryota > Metazoa > Chordata > Mammalia > Primates > Cercopithecidae > Piliocolobus > Piliocolobus tephrosceles. The sequence continues at coordinate 82,881,905 of NC_045436.1, read as the reverse complement.
TGTGGGGATCTTCCATAGACAGCATTCATTTTGGGTAAATAACATTCATTCTCATAACAGTGTAACAGAAATGCTTTCTGTCACCACCTCTTTAAAAATCTTGCTCAAATTGAAAGCAACTCATTATATTATACTGTCATGGGTAAAAAGATAAAAAGGAATTTTTTTTTTTTTTTTTTGAGACGGAGTCTTGCTCTGTTGCCCGGGCTGGAGTGCAGTGGCCGGATCTCAGCTCACTGCAAGCTCCGCCTCCCGGGTTTACGCCATTCTCCTGCCTCAGCCTCCTGAGTAGCTGGGACTACAGGCGCCCGCCACCTCGCCCGGCTAGTTTTTTTTTGTATTTTTAGTAGAGACGGGGTTTCACCGTGTTAGCCAGGATGGTCTCGATCTCCTGACCTCGTGATCCGCCCGTCTCGGCCTCCCAAAGTGCTGGGATTACAGGCTTGAGCCACCGCGCCCGGCCGATAAAAAGGAATTAATAAATTTTTATTGCTACTCTGTATGGCTCTGTATGAGGCACTAAGTGGATGTGGTCATTTATTTTCGCAAAAATACCTTTGAAAAAGTATTATGATTTCTACTTTATAGAAGCTATAAGTCAGAAAGACTTAAATAATATGTCCAAGGTCACAAAATTAGAAAATGGCACTGAGATTTAGGCTCAGATTTATTTGACTCCAAGGTGACTTATACTATGCTATAGTACAACTGTAGCATTATTGTGCGTGACACAATTTTACATTTTGACATCTGTTTGAGTAACACTTACCATGTGTATTAAAACATAATTCTAAACTTTTACAGTTTAAAATTTAGTTTCTAAATTCATAAATGATAGGATAAAAAGAATAAACAATGAGAAGGAGCAATATCATTGAAACAGAGCATAAAAACGTAGTTTTAGCAACAGGGAAATCAAAGAGAGACTCATACCTCCTGCAAGTGGGCACTGGATAAGAGCACAGGAAGAAAAAGGAGGGAAAGGGAAACTTTAATCAATTCCAATTACACTGTATTCAGAGAAACTGTAATGTGGTTATCTAGATATGATTCTTATAAACCAAACCATTGTTCCCTTTGTTTACATTTCCTGTAGCCCTGCTACATAGAAGGTCAGTGTAACCCCACAACCAGAAAGATAACTATTAACATTTTTTAAAATATTTACCTCTAGTAACTCTTCTTTGTGAATATCTTTATCTACACACATGGATGCACCATAGTTTTTTTTTTTTTTTTTTTTTTTAGCTCATTCCTTTATATATAGTTATAAGGTTATTTCCAGTCTCTGCTACTTTAAATTATGCTGAAATGATCAGAAATTGATCACTTCCTTAAGGAATATTCCTAACAGTAAATTTTGGGGGTCAAATAATACAAACATTTTGAGGTTTTTGACACATATTACCAAACTGCTTTCTAGAGTTCTATCCATTTACTTTTCTTCCAGTAAAATATGAAGTACCTGGCTCATTACAACTTCACCTTAGAACAGTTTTCTCAAACTTTAGCAGAATTACCTAGAAGGATTGTTAAATTAGAGTTCTGGGCCCTATTGCAAATTTCTGATTTTAGACTGTGGTGGGGCTTGAGAATTTGTTCTTCTAATTAATTTCCAGAAGAGGCTCATGCTGCCAGTCTAGGGACTACACTGTGAACCACTGGCTTAAAATATTATTACTTTTAGGCTGGGCGCGGTGGCTCAAGCCTGTAATCCCAGCACCTGGGGAGGCCGAGACAGGTGGATCATGAGGTCAGGAGATCAAGACCATCCTGGCTAACACGGTGAAACCCGGTCTCTACTAAAAAATACAAAAAAAACTAGCCGGGCGAGGTGGCGAGCACCTGTAGTCCCAGCTACTCGGGAGGCTGAGGCACGAGAATGGCATAAACCCGGGAGGTGGAGCTTGAAGTGAGCCGAGATCCAGCCACTGCACTCCAGCCTGGGCGACAGAGCGAGACTCCATCCCAAAAAAAAAAAAAAAAAAAAAAAAAATTATTCCTTTTAATCTTTAGCCACACTGATAGGTAAAAAGTTGCATCTTGTTTATTTTGTGTTTCTTTAAACAGTGAAATTAAACAGTTTTTCACATATTTAGCCACTTGTATTTTTTTTCTTTTTCTTTGATAGGTCTTTTGTTCATTATCTTCCAAAGCATAATGTGTGTTGATTATCCATCTGTAAGATACACCCCCAATACACACATCTATATAAGTGATGACAGTCTTCATTACTCTGGGCTTATCTTTTATACACAGCATATTCAATAACTCCATTTTCTTTACAGGCAAATTCATTTTAGTTTTGACATTATGAAAAACCCACAAGAAGATACGTTGTAACTTTTCTGTGTTTTTCTATGTTTTGCAATGTATAAGCCATGTCTGATGTTCAACTAAAGTGTTATAATCAAAATATAAATTGTGGCCTTTGCACTTTAGAAATAGAAAATAATTTGATACAGAAATCTTTTTAGTCCTACTTTCATTACTATTCTGAGTGTATGAAATATATTTGAGGACTTCTGTTAAACGATTAGTCCCAGCAACAAAAGTCTAAGTAATCTTTCTACCTTTTTATATTGTTCACTTTTAACACTTAGATATTTTACATTTTAATGTAGTCAGATCTGTCAGTCTCTTATAATAGTTTTAATTTTTTTTGAAGAGCTCTTTGTTAGTGAAATATATGTTATTTATTCTTAACAATAATCTTGAAAGGTAAATATTACAGCAACTTTTAAAATCAGGATACCAAGGCTTACAAATACTAAGTATATTGTGAAGGTCAAAAATATTTGACCAGAGGACAAAAAGTAAGTGGCAGAGCCAGGATAAGAATATACCATTTAAGGCTGGATGCGGTGGCTCACACCTGTAATCCCAGCACTTGGGGAGACTGAGGCGGGCGGATCATGAGATCAGGAGTTCGAGACTAGCCTGGCCAACATGGTGAAATCCCATCTCTACTACAAATACAAAAAATTAGCCGGGCATGGTGGTAAATGCCTGTAGTCCCAGCTACTCAGGTGACTGAGGCAGAGAATTGCTTGAACCTAGCAGGCGGAGGTTACAGTGAGCCGAGATCATGCCATTGCACTCCAGCCTGGGCGACAGACCAAGCCTTCGTCTCAAAAAAAAAGAAAAAAGAAAAAAAAGAATACACCATTTGAATATACCAAAATGGTTCCCCAAAGAAAGAAAGGAAAAGTAATGTTTATTGACTCTGTCATGTGGCAGGCACTCTCCATATCTTTTCTAATTTAGTACTCAGGAAAGTTCTTATTCCTGTAGGAACCAAACCAAAGTCCTGAGTTTGGATTCCTTTTCTTACCTTATTCTAAAGGATAGCATAGGCCCAAGAGCTCCAACTCCTCAGGCCAGTCTCAACTCTACAGCTTTTACTAGGTTTGTCTGACCATGTACAAGTTATTTAACTTCCCAGTGATGATGACAAACAACTTCACTGACTGGAGGATTAGGTAAAATAACCTATACAAAGCACTAAGAAAAGTGCTTAATCATAGAATACATTCAGTAAATAATAACTCTTATTATTTTTATAGTTACTTCCAGAACAGCATGATACCATACTAAGAGCATAAGATTTAAAATATGGAGATTGGGATGCCAATCCCAGATCTACGACTTTCTAGCTGTATAATCCCAAGCGAGTCATTTGCCTTCTCAAATAGTCAGTTTTCTCAACTCTAAAGTGAATACAATAATCATCTAAAAAATTGCTGTAACTATTATGTGAGAAAATGGAAATGACACACTTGTCAATTCTACAGTGCTGTAGCAGTATTGTTGTTAACTTATTAGACTTTGAAAAGCTAAAATATTTTATAAAATTCTGTTTGTGTCCATAGTTTTCTGATATTATTTTATACTTTGTGCTTGGTTTTCTTATAAGCATTAATCTTTCCATTTGTTTGTTGTATTCAGATGCACTCACCTTTTTTAAAGCTGCTTCTCTTTGTTGTCAAATCTAGTGCTGCTTCTAATGACTTTTACAGATTTTTTTGATACAGTATTTTGGATTTTCTGAATCTTAAAATGTTCTTTCAAAAAAGTGTAAACGTAAGTAGATATCCAACTCATGAGGAAACTTCCATTTATCTTAACTTTCTCCTTTCTTGGTCCTTCAAAGTAATTGATATTTTTTCAGATTCTTACTAATGATGCATACAAATGTGTCAAATGATCTTAATTTTCAATGGACAACACAGTCTTTATTACCCTGGGCTTATCTTTTTTACATAGGCTATTCAGTGACTCCATTTTCTTTATAGGCAAATTCATTTTAGTTTTGATATTATGAAAAACCCACAAGAAGATACATTGTGACTTTTCTGTTTTGCAATATATAAGGCCATGTCTGATGTTCAACTAGTCTAAAGTGTTATAATCAAAATACAAATTTTGGCCTTTGCACTTTATAAATAAAAAATAATTTGATATAGAAATATTTTTAGTCCTACTTTCATTAGTATTCTGAGTATATGAAACACATTTGAGGACTTCTCTTAAACAGTTAGTCATGGCAACAAAAGCCTTAGTAATCTAAAATTAGTAGAGTTGATTCTTGTTCTTTACTGCAATGAGTATCAACTAAAGTCTTACATTGGCTGGCTGCAGTGGCTCACACCTGTAATCCCAGCACTTGGGAGGCTGAGGCAGGCAGATTACATGACCTCAGGAGTTTTAGACCAGCCTGGGCAACATGACAAAACCTCGTCTATACTAAAAATACAAAACTTCCCCGGGTGTGGTGGTGCACACCTGTAGTCTCACCATACTTGGGAAGCTGAGGCAGGAGACTCACTTGAACCCAGGAGATGAAGGTTGCAGTGAGTCAAGATCACACCACTGCACTCTAGCCTGGGCGACACAGCAAGACTCTGCCTCAAAAAAAGTCTTACCTTTAGCTATAATATACTCAAAAAACTAAATTAAAAAGTAAAATTTAAAGATATGTGGAAGGGTGTTAACTGGATCGTAGTTTTGGCAGAACTAGTCATTACATAATAAATTATCTTAGATGTTATCTAATATATACCTGTTGTTCTACAGATGAGAAAGTGAGGTACTGAGAGGCAAGTGGCTTGCAGTTAGTGGTGGAAGGTTCAAACCTAACTTGTTATCTGATGAAAACAACATTTTGCACGCTATAGGAGTAGAACTATTAAATAAATCAACCAATGCCCTCACATATGCTCTCTTTCAACACTTGTAAGCTGAATGGAAATAGAATCTTCCCCCTATAAACACACCAGAAATAATACAAATAAAGAATACAAAGAAACATTGTAATCCTTCTTTGTCAAACTGCTGAATATATTAATAGTAAGTCCTCATTTTAGCACTGTCAGTAGGTTCTCAGAAGCTGCAACTTGAAGTGAAAGGACAAATAACAAAACCAATTTTACCATAGGCCAATTGATATAAACAAGAGCTAAGTTCCTAAGGCATATTTCTGGTCACAAAAACATCACCAAACTTCTGAATAAAAAGCAAAACACTGTGAGTATTAAACATTGAAATAATTGTGATCTACACATACATTTCAGAAAGGTTAATAAAAACAAGTAAGATAATAGGCCTGAGCCTATCGCAGAGGCTCAGGGCACAAGGGAGCCACCAACCCTACACAGGATGCCATCCCATCACAGGGTGCATTCACACACACCCACACTCATTCAGATAGGGACCATGTAGACACATCAGTTCACCTAATGAGAACATCTTTGGGATTTAGGAGGAAACCAAATTACAGAAAATGCTTGTAGATATGGGGAGAACATGAAGAATTGATTTTTTTTTTTTCTCATTATTGGAGAGAAACAACGTTGAAAGAAACGACATTATTTGAGGACCTGGTGTATATATTGCAGATCCTTAAATTGTATAATTATAAGCATTGAAATGTCATCCAAAAATACAGCTTCTTTTTAGTTATGAGAAAATCTGTTCTGTGTAAATTCTTACACAGTATAACAGGTACTGCTCAATTGCCCTCCAAAAAAGCATTATCAATTTGCTGTCCTGCCAAGTGGTAAGTTTCCTTACAAAGTCATGAATACTTTTCATTATTAAAACGTTTTAGTATTTTTCCAACGTGGTGTTCCCCCTTGAAAAAAAAAAGAAGGCATGTCAATTTAATTTGTGTTTCATGATTACTCAGTATTAGTGTCTTAGATTTTGTGACTATTTATAGCTCTTCTGTGAATTAGTTGTGCATATGTTTTGCCTATTTTTCTTTTTTTTTTTTTCTTTTCATCTTTTAGTTTCAAGGGGTACATGTGCAGGTTTGTTACATGGATAAATGATGTGTTGCAAGGGCTTGGAGTACAGATAATATTGTCACCCAGGCAATCAACATACTATTTGATAGGTACTTTTTCAATCCTCACCGTCCTGCCACCCTCCACTTTAAAATAGGCCCTAGTGTTTATCAGGCCCTTCTTTGTGTCCCTGTGGACTCATTGTTCAGCTCCCACTTATAAGTGATAACTGTGGTATTTGATTTTCTGTTCCTGCATTAATCAGCTTAGGATTATGGCCTCCAGCTCCATTGATGTCACTGCAAAGGACATGATTTCATTGTTTTTTTATGACCGCATGGTATTCCATGATATATATGTACATAGTGTATATGAGTCCTTGCCACATTGCTTGTTCTTGTTGGCTTTGTGAGATATCAGATGATCATAAGGGTGCAGCTTTATTTCTGGGTTCTCTAGCCTGTTCTTTTGGTCCATGTGTCTGTCTTAGTACCAGTACCATTACTGTTTTAGTTACTGTAGCCTTGTAGTGTAGTTCGAATTCAAGTAGTGTGATGCCTCCAGCTTTTTTCATTTTTTATATCTGCATAGTATTCCATGATGTATCTGTACCACATTTTATTTATCTATCCACTGTTGATGGGCATGTAGGTTGATTCCATGTCTTTGCTATTGTGAATATGTGAATAGCGCTTTAATGAACATACACGTACACGTGCATGTGTCTTTTTTTTTTTTTTTTTTTTTTTTTATTATACTTTAAGTTCTAGGGTACATGTGCATAACGTGCAGGTTACATATGTATACATGTGCCATGTTGGTGTGCTGCACCCATCAACTCGTCAGCACCCATCAATTCATCATTTATATCAGGTATAACTCCCCAATGCAATCCCTCCCCCCTCCCCCCTCCCCATGATAGGCCCCAGTGTGTGATGTTCCCCTTCCCGAGTCCAAGTGAGCTCATTGTTCAGTTCCCACCTATGAGTGAGAACATGCGGTGTTTGGTTTTCTCTTCTTGTGATAATTTGCTAAGAATGATGGTTTCCAGCTGCATCCATGTCTCTACAAAGGACGCAAACTCATCCTTTTTTATGGCTGCATAGTATTCCATGGTGTATATGTGCCACATTTTCTTAATCCAGTCTGTCACTGATGGACATTTGGGTTGATTCCAAGTCTTTGCTATTGTGAATAGTGCCGCAATAAACATACGTGTGCATGTGTCTTTGTAGTAGCATAATTTATAATCCTTTGGGTATATACCCAGTAGTGGGATGGCTGGGTCATATGGTACATCTAGTTCTAGGTCCTTGAGGAATCGCCATACTGTTTTCCATAATGGTTGAACTAGTTTACAATCCCACCAACAGTGTAAAAGTGTTCCTATTTCTCTACATCCTCTCCAACACCTATTGTTACCTGATTTTTTAATGATTGCCATTCTAACTGGTGTGAGATGGTATCTCATTGTGGTTTTGATTTGCATTTCTCTGATGGCCAGTGATGATGAGCATTTTTTCATGTGTCTGTTGGCTGTATGAATGTCTTCTTTTGAGAAATGTCTGTTCATATCCTTTCCCCACTTTTGGATGGGGTTGTTTGTTTTTTTCTTGTATATTTGTTTGAGTTCTTTGTAGATTCTGGAAATGAGCCCTTTGTCAGATGAGTAGATTGCAAAAATTTTCTCCCATTCTGTAGGTTGCCTGTTCACTCTGATGGTAGTTTCTTTTGCTGTGCAGAAGCTCTTTAGTTTAATGAGATCCCATTTGTCAATTTTGGCTTTTGCTGCCGTTGCTTTTGGTGTTTTAGACATGAAGTCCTTGCCCGTGCCTATGTCCTGAATGGTACTACCTAGATTTTCTTCTAGGGTTTTTATGGTATTAGGTCTAACATTTAAGTCTCTAATCCATCTTGAATTAATCTTCGTATAAGGAGTAAGGAAAGGATCCAGTTTCAGCTTTCTACTTATGGCTAGCCAATTTTCCCAGCACCATTTATTAAATAGGGAATCCTTTCCCCATTTCTTGTTTTTGTCAGGTTTGTCAAAGATCAGATGGTTGTAGATGTGTGGCATTATTTCTGAAGGCTCCGTTCTGTTCCATTGGTCTATATCTCTGTTTTGGTACCAGTACCATGCTGTTTTGGTTACTGTAGCCTTGTAGTATAGTTTGAAGTCAGGTAGCGTGTCGCCTCCGGCTTTGTCCTTTTGACTTAGGATTGTCTTGGCAATGCGGGCTCTTTTTTGGTTCCATATGAACTTTAAAGCAGTTTTTTCCAATTCGGTGAAGAAACTCATTGGTAGCTTGATGGGGATGGCATTGAATCTATAAATTACCTTGGGCAGTATGGCCATTTTCACAATATTGATTCTGCCTATCCATGAGCATGGTATGTTCTTCCATTTGTTTGTGTCCTCTTTGATTTCACTGAGCAGTGGTCTGTAGTTCTCCTTGAAGAGGTCCTTTACATCCCTTGTAAGTTGGATTCCTAGGTATTTTATTCTCTTTGAAGCAATTGTGAATGGAAGTTCATTCCTGATTTGGCTCTCTGCTTGTCTGTTACTGGTGTATAAGAATGCTTGTGATTTTTGCACATTAATTTTGTATCCTGAGACTTTGCTGAAGTTGCTTATCAGCTTAAGAAGATTTTGGGCTGAGACGATGGGGTTTTCTAAATACACAATCATGTCATCTGCAAACAGGGACAATTTGACTTCCTCTTTTCCTAACTGAATACCCTTGATTTCTTTCTCTTGCCTGATTGCCCTAGCCAGAACTTCCAACACTATGTTGAATAGGAGTGGTGAGAGAGGGCATCCCTGTCTTGTGCCAGTTTTCAAAGGGAACTTTTCCAGTTTTTGCCCATTCAGTATGATATTAGCTGTGGGTTTGTCATAAATAGCTCTTATTATTTTGAGGTACGTTCCATCAATACCGAATTTGTTGAGCGTTTTTAGCATGAAGGGCTGTTGAATTTTGTCAAAAGCCTTTTCTGCATCTATTGAGATAATCATGTGGTTCTTGTCTTTGGTTCTGTTGATATGCTGGATTACGTTGATTGATTTGCGAATGTTGAACCAGCCTTGCATCCCAGGGATGAAGCCCACTTGATCATGGTGGATAAGCTTTTTGATGTGCTGCTGAATCCGGTTTGCCAGGATTTTATTGAGGATTTTTGCATCGATGTTCATCAGGGAGATTGGTCTAAAATTCTCTTTTTTTGTTGTGTCTCTGCCAGGCTTTGGTATCAGGATGATGCTGGCCTCATAAAATGAGTTAGGGAGGATTCCTTCTTTTTCTATTGATTGGAATAGTTTCAGAAGGAATGGTACCAGCTCCTCCTTGTACCTCTGGTAGAATTCAGCTGTGAATCCATCTGGTCCTGGGCTTTTTTTGGTGGGTAGGCTATTAATTGTTGCCTCAATTTCAGAGGCTGCTATTGGTCTATTCAGGGATTCAACTTCTTCCTGGTTTAGTCTTGGAAGAGTGTACGCGTCCAGGAAATTATCCATTTCTTCTAGATTTTCTAGTTGATTTGCGTAGAGGTGTTTATAGTATTCTCTGATGGTAGTTTGTATTTCTGTGGGGTCGGTGGTGATATCCCCTTTATCATTTTTTATTGCGTCTATTTGATTCCTCTCTCTTTTCTTCTTTATTAATCTTGCTAGCGGTCTGTCAATTTTGTTGATCTTTTCAAAAAACCAACTCCTGGATTCATTGATTTTTTGGAGGGTTTTTTGTGTCTCTATCTCCTTCAGTTCTGCTCTGATCTTAGTTATTTCTTGCCTTCTGCTAGCTTTTGAATGTGTTTGCTTTTGCCTCTCTAGTTCTTTTAATTGTGATGTTAGAGTGTCAATTTTAGATCTTTCCTGCTTTCTCTTGTGGGCACTTAGTGCTATAAATTTCCCTCTACATACTGCTTTAAATGTGTCCCAGAGATTCTGGTATGTTGTATCTTTGTTCTCATTGGATTCAAAGAACATCTTTATTTCTGCTTTCATTTCGTTATGTACCCAGTAGTCATTCAGGAGCAGGTTGTTCAGTTTCCATGTAGTTGAGCGGTTTTGATCGAATTTCTTAGTCCTGAGTTCTAGTTTGATTGCACTGTGGTCTGAGAGACAGTTTGTTATAATTTCTGTTCTTTTACATTTGCTGAGGAGTGCTTTACTTCCAATTATGTGGTCAATTTTGGAATAAGTGTGATGTGGTGCTGAGAAGAATGTATATTCTGTTGACTTGGGGTGGAGAGTTCTATAGATGTCTATTAGGTCCGCTTGGTGCAGAGATGAGTTCAATTCCTGGATATCCTTGTTAACTTTCTGTCTCGTTGATCTGTCTAATGTTGACAGTGGAGTGTTGAAGTCTCCCATTATTATTGTATGGGAGTTTAAGTCTCTTTGTAAGTCTCTAAGGACTTGCTTTATGAATCTGGGTGCTCCTGTATTAGGTGCATATATATTTAGGATAGTTAGCTCTTCCTGTTGGATTGATCCCTTTACCATTATGTAATGGCCTTCTTTGTCTCTTTTGATCTTTGATGGTTTAAAGTCTGTTTTATCAGAGACTAGGATTGCAACCCCTGCTTTTTTTTGTTCTCCATTTGCTTGGTAGATCTTCCTCCATCCTTTTATTTTGAGCCTATGTATGTCTCTGCATGTGAGATGGGTCTCCTGAAGACAGCAGACTGATGGGTCTTGACTCTTTATCCAGTTTGCCAGTCTGTGTCTTTTAATTGGAGCATTTAGTCCATTTACATTTAAGGTTAATATTGTTATGTGTGATCTTGATCCTGCCATTATGATATTAACTGGTTATTTTGCTCATTAGTTGATGCAGTTTCTTCCTAGGCTCGATGGTCTTTACATTTTGGCATGTTTTTGCAGTGGCTGGTACCGGTTGTTCCTTTCCATGTTTAGGGCTTCCTTCAGGGTCTCTTGTAAGGCAGGCCTGGTGGTGACAAAATCTCTAAGCATTTGCTTATCTGTAAAGAATTTTATTTCTCCTTCACTTATGAAACTTAGTTTGGCTGGATATGAAATTCTGGGTTTAAAATTCTTTTCTTTAAGAACGTTGAATATTGGCCCCCACTCTCTTCTGGCTTGTAGAGTTTCTGCCGAGAGATCTGCTGTCAGTCTGATGGGCTTCCCTTTGTGGGTAACCCGACCTTTCTCTCTGGCTGCCCTTAAGATTTTTTCCTTCATTTCAACTTTGGTGAATCTGGCAATTATGTGTCTTGGAGTTGCTCTTCTGGAGGAGTATCTTTGTGGCGTTCTCTGTATTTCCTGAATTTGAATGTTGGTCTGGCCTGCTAGGTTGGGGAAGTTCTCCTGGATGATATCCTGTAGAGTGTTTTCCAATTTGGTTCCATTTTCCCCCTCACTTTCAGGCACCCCAATCAGACGTAGATTTGGTCTTTTTACATAATCCCATACTTCTTGCAGGCTTTGTTCATTTCTTTTTCTTCTTTTTTCTTTTGGTTTCTTTTCTCGCTTCATTTCATTCATTTGATCCTCCATCGCTGATACTCTTTCTTCCAGTTGATCGAGTCGGTTACTGAAGCTTGTGCATTTGTCACGTATTTCTCATGACATGGTTTTCATCTCTGTCATTTCGTTTATGACCTTCTCTGCATTAATTAGTCTAGCTGTCAATTCTTCCACTTTTTTTTCAAGATTTTTAGTTTCTTTGCGCTGGGTACGTAATTCCTCCTTTAGCTCTGAGAGGTTTGATGGACTGAAGCCTTCTTCTCTCATCTCATCAAAATCATTCTCTGACCAGCTTTGATCTGTTGCTGGCGATGGGCTGTGCTCCTTTGCAGGAGGAGATGCGCTCTTATTTTTTGAATTTCCAGCTTTTCTGCCCTGCTTTTTCCCCATCTTTGTGGTTTTATCTGTCACTGGTCTTTGATGATGGTGACGTACTGATGGGGTTTTGATTTAGGTGTCCTTCCTGTTTGATAGGTTTCCTTCTGACTGTCAGGACCCTCAGCTATAGGTCTGTTGGAGATTGCTTGAGGTCCACTCCAGACCCTGTTTGCCTGGGTATCAGCAGCAGAGGTTGCAGAAGATAGAATATTGCTGAACAGCGAGTGCACCTGTCTGATTCTTGCTTTGGAAGCTTCCTCTCAGGGGTGTACTCCACCCTGTGAGGTGTGGGGTGTCAGACTGCCCCTAGTGGGGGATGTCTCCCAGTTAGGCTACTCAGGGGTCAGTGACCCACTTGAGCAGGCAGACTGCCCCTTCTCAGATCTCAACCTCCGTGTTGGGAGATCCCCTGCTCTCTTCAAAGCTGTCAGACAGAGTCGTTCGCGTTTCACAGGCTTCTACTCCTTTAGCTGAGCCCTGTCCCCAGAGGCGCAGTCTACAGAGACAGGCAGGTTTCCTTGAGCTGCTGTGAGCTCCACCCAGTTCCAGCTTCCCTGCGGCTTTAGTTACCTACTTAAGCCTCAGTGATGGCGGGCGCCCCTCCCCCAGCCTCGCTGCTGCCTTGCGGTTAGATTGCCGCAGACTGCTGTGTTAGCAAGGAGAGAGGCTCCGTGGGCGTGGGACCCTCCCGGCCAGGTGTGGGATACAATCTCTGGTGTGCCGGTGTTACAGCGCAGTATTGGGGTGGGAGTTACCCGATTTTCCAGGTGTTGTGTGTCTCAGTTCCCCTGGCTAGGAAAAGGGACTCCCTTCCCCCTCGCGCTTCCCAGGTGAGGCGATGCCTCGCCCTGCTTCAGCTCTCGCTGGTCGGGCTGCAGCAGCTGACCAGCACCGATTGTCCGGCACTCCCGAGTGAGATGACCCCAGTACCTCAGTTGAAAATGCAGAAATCGCTGGTCTTCTGTGTCGCTCGCGCTGGGAGTTGGAGACTGAAGCTGCTCCTATTCGGCCATCTTGCTCCGCCCTCCACGTGCATGTGTCTTAACGGTAGGATGATTTCTATTCCTTTGGGTGTATAACCAATAATGGAATGGCTGTGTCAAATGGTAGTTCTGTTTATTTGAGAAATCTCCAGACTGCTTTCCACATTGGCTGAACTAACTTACATTCCCACTAGCAGTGTATCAGCATTCCCTTTTCTCCACAACCTCACCATCATCTGTTATTTTTTTACTTAATAATAGCCATTCTGTTGGTGGAAGTGTAAATTAATTCAACCATTGTGGAAGACAGTGTGGTGATTCCTCAGACACCCAAAGACAGAAATGCATTTGACTCAGCAATCTTATTACTGGGTATATACCCAAAGGAATATAAATCATTCTATTATAAACACACAAGCATGAGTATGTTCATTGCAACACTATTCACAATAGCAAAGACATGAAATCAACACAAATGCCCATTAATTATACATTGAATAAAGAAAATATGGTATATATACCCCAATGAATACTGTGCAGCCATGAAAAAGAAGATCATGTCCTTTTCAGGGACATAGATGGAGTGGGTGGCCATTATCCTTAGCAAACTAACACAGAAACAGAAAACCAAATACCACGTTTTCACTTATAAGTGGGAGCTAAATGATGAGAACACATGAACATGTAGAGGAGAGCAACACACACCGGGGCATATTGTAGGGTGGAGGGTGGGAGGGATAGGATCAGGAAAAATATAACTAATGGATACTAGGCTTAATACCGGAGTGATGAAATAATCTGTACAACAGATTCCCATGACACAAGTTTACCTGTGTAACAAACCTGCACATGTGTCCCTGAATTTGAGATAAATTTTGCAAAAAATTAAAAAGTATCAAAAGATGTACAGTTATGTTTCCTTTGACATTTGGTCACCCAGTTTACTTCCACAAGCTCAGATATTGTGGTTAATTTTAAATATTAAAAAAATAATAATAGCCATCCTGACTGATGAGAGATGGTGTCTCATTTCGGTTTCGATTTGCATTTCCCCAATGATTAGTGATGTTGAGCATTTTTATATGCTTGTTGGCTATATGTATGTCTCCTTTTGAGAAGTGTCTGTTCATGTGCTTTGCCCATTTTTTAATGGAGTTGTTTTTTGCTTGTTGATTTGTTTGAGTTTCTTAAAGATTCTGGACATTAGACCTTTGTCAGATGCATGGTTTGCAGATATTTTCTCCTGTTTTAAAGGTTATCTGTTTACTCCATTGGTAGTATCTTCTGTTGTGCAGAGCTCTTTAGTTTAATAAGGTCCCACTTGTCGATTTTTGATTTTGTCACAATTGCTTTTGGAGTCCTCATCTTGAAGTCTTTGCCTGGGCCAGTGTCCAAAATGGTATTTCCTGGATCTTCTAGGGGCTTTGTAGTTTTCGGTTTTACATTTAAGTCTTTAATTCATCTTAAATTGATTTTTGTATATGGTGTAACGAAGGGGTCCAGCATCAATCTTCTGCATATGGTTAGCCAGTTATCCCAGCACATTTAATTGAATAGGGGTCCTTTACCAGTTGCTTGTTTTTGTCAGCTTTATCAAAGATCACATGGTTGTAGGTGTGCAGTTTTGTTTCTGGATTATCTAGCCTGTTCTGTTGGTCTATGTGTCTGTTTTTGTACTAGTACCATCTGTTTTAGTTACTGTAGCCTTGTGGTATAGTTTGAAGTTGGGTAGTGTGCTGTCCCTGGATTTGCTCTTTTTGCTTAGTATTGCTTTGGCTATTCGTGCTCTTTCTTGATTCCAAATGAATTTTAGAATTTTTGTTTCTAATTCTGTGAAAAATGTCATTGGTAGTTTGATAGGAATATCATTGAATATGTAAATAGCCTTGGACAATATGGCCATTTTAACAATATTGATTCTTCCTATCCATGAGCATGGTATGTTTTTCCATTTGTATCATCTCTGATTTCTTTCAGCCGTGTTTTGTAATTCAGAGATTTTTTACCTCCCTGGTTAGCTGTATTCCTAGATATTTTGTTCTTGTGGCGATTGTGAATGAGATCACGTTCTTGATTTGGCTCCCAGCTTGTACGTTATTGGTGTATACAAATAACGTGCATTGATTTTTTTATCCTAAAACGTTATTGGTGTATACAAATAACGTGCATTGATTTTTTATCCTAAAACTTTGCTGAAGTTGTTTATAAGATCTAGAAGCCTCTGGTCAGAGACTATGAAGTTTTCTAGGTATAGCATCTCTATATTATTCTTGGTATAGTATTTCTGGGTATAGTATAATCTGTGAAGAGAAATAGTTTGACTTCCTCTCTTCCTAATTGGATGCCTTTTATTTCTTTCTCTTGCCTGATTGCTCTTGCTAGGACTTCCAGTACTCTGGTTAAATAGGAGTGGTGAAAGTGGGCGTCCTTGTCTTATTCTGGTTCTCAAAAGGAATGCTTCCCCCTTTTGCCTATTCAGTATGATGATGATGTCTCTGGGTTCATTGCCCATTTTTCTATTATGGTCTATGTCTTTTTTTATTGATTGGCTAATGTTTCTTATTCTGTTATACATGGTACAGATATTTTCTTCTAGTTTGCACTTTTTTGATTTATGGCTTCTTTCTCCACAGCACATTTTAATTTTACTCTAGTCAGTTGTGTTACTGTTTTCCTAGAGTCTTTCGCATTATGTGTTACAAAGTTAGTTCTTGTATCAATTAGAGTCCCATGAGGAAAGAGAAATCACATAGTAACTGGAATAGGGAAAGTTGATTATTAACCAAACCAGGGATTCGAGTAACAAGATATTGGCTAGTAAGATGTGAAGACATCCTTAAAGAATATAGGAATAGCTATGCCTATGGCTATAATAGATCATCCCCTTAAGCCTGTCTCCTCCTCATTCCTGCCTGCAGGGCTGAGATCCAGAATTTGTCAGAGCCTAGAGAAGTCGCTGTGGTGCTGTGCTTGCAGAATTTGCTGAAAATCTACCTTCCCAATTTGCAGGAGATCCATCCCCTAGGGTGCATGGGGAGGTATCTTGATCAAGAGAATCTGCTATGAAACTGCCCCAGGAGTATGCTAGGGAACCTAATGGCCACTAGGTGCTGCTGGCTGCATGAACTGTAGGACCCTGATACTGGAAAAGCCACCTGGGATGCAGGAACCTAGAGCTAAAGCCACCAGTGCATGCTATAAGATCTTGATAGGAAGAGCCATAGAAACCAGGAAGAAAAGCACCTTCAGCATGCAATATCTCTTTAGCACAGTCTACTGACAAAGTTTAACATAGTGCTACCTGGCAAAGGAAAAATATTTTAAAGGCCCAGCTGTATATTCTGTGGAGCAACAGTGAAAGAGGAATTGGAGATAATGGGCAATAAAGTGATAAATTGCACTGATAATCACTTTAGTAAACCTGGATTTTACTCTTGTGCATGATTTGAGATAATCTTAAACAGTATTTTTTTGTACAGGTAAAACTGGAAACAATTTAAAGATCTGTCAATAAAGAAATGATTGAATAAACTATGGTACTTCCATACTGTAGATTACTATGCAGCAGTAATAGGGGCATATCTACATATATGTACCAATATTGCAAGCTCTCTGAATCATATTGTTGAAGGAAAGGTGACAAAATTTTAAACTACAAAACACTACTATATATTACAATATGTATACACACATGCACACACACACACACACACACGATGTATTCAGAAGTAGGAGTCCTCCTAAGATTTTAAGAATCTTTTTATTAACATCCATGTGCAAACTAATATTTAGAATGCTAAAACACCTAATGTATCTTAACTGTATTAGAAAGATCTTCATGCAATTTTTTTGCTCTGTTCTAGCTAACCTTTTATAGATGGCACAGAAATAAAGCTTGTCTCAGACCAAATAATTCAAACCTCAAATTAATAAAATTCTTTGCATTTGTAACTTCACATAATAAAAATCTGTGTGTGTTTTATTGTTCTTTTAGGCAGAGGTTGAAAAGATAATTGCAGTTGCCTGGGACATTTTTCAACCCCTTCTTTTTGGACTAATTGGAGCAGAGGTATCTATTGCATCTCTCCGACCAGAAACTGTAGGTAAGAATTTAAAAGTGTATTTTGTTAAAATTCACCTTTTTTGGTCAACCTACTTACCAAAAAATCTACTTTATATATTCAGTTGAAATATCTCCAGTTGGTATGTGTACAGTGGTTCCTATTGTCAAAATTATATAAAAAGTTAATTATGATCTAAGTTTTTTAGAGTAGCTGGTTAGAAAATAATGCTTGATCATCTAAGACAGTATATTTTACACATTTAATATTGTTCCTTGTATATAAAAGTGACACTGCTGACCACTACCCAGAAAATTCAGGCCTTACAATTCTTTTTCCAAGGGTAAGAATATTCATCTAGCCTTGTCCTGAACAAGAGCGAGAATTTTAAAGACAACTATTTAATTCTATAGTTTGTACCCATGGGACAGAAATGCCTGGTTGTTCATTAATTATTTTATTTATTCATACATTCAAAAGCCATCATATTAAAACTCTCTTGATTCAAAACACTGCACTTAAAAATTAATTTTCATACATGTACTCATTTTTTCCTCCTTTCCTTCCATCACAGTATTCTTCCATCCATACTAGGAATCCCATCTCCGGCTACCTCCTTCCGAATCTTGTGTATGGATTCTTTCCTTTTCTCATACATCATAAATATCCATGTCACAATTTTCTTCTCTTCAGAATTTAGTCTCCAATCTCTCTTATCTTTAAAAAAAAATGCTTCTCTTCTGACACATGCTGTAACATGGATGAACCTTGAGAACATTATGCTAAGTGAAATAAGCCAGTCACAAAAAGACTAACCCTGTATGATTCCACTTACATGAGGTATCCAGAGTAGTCAAACTCATAAATGGTACTTGCCAGGGGCTGGGAGTAGAGGGAAATGGATAGTTGTTGTTTAATGGGTATAGAGTTTAAATTCTGCAAGATGAAAACATTCTGGAGATTGGTTGCATAATAATGTGAATATACTTAATGATACTAACTATACACATAAAAATCATTAAGGTGGTGAATGTTGTGTGTATTTTACTATAATTAAAATAATGTGTATTAAAATAATATGTTAAAATTATTCCCCTTTCCACTTCAGTTCCCATTTCCTTCTTCTATACATTTTAGCCCAGCTTCTGCCTATCACACAACCTGCCAAGCTCTCACCAAGGTAATATTGCTAAATCCAGTCTTTGCTTTACTTGATCTCTCAGCAGCATTTGCTGCTTTTGACCCTCTAACACTTCTTTATATTAAGTTCTTAAACTTCTTATTTCCCAGTGCTGTTTGAGCCTTTCCTTACACCACATGTAGCTTAAACACTGCCCTTTATCAAAGTTCTTTCCAAGGCCTTCTGTGCCTCTGGCTCTGTATCACTTCTCTAACCTTATCTATACTAGTGACATCAACTGTAAACTGTATAATTCCAAACTATCTCTAAATCAATATATCCAGTTGTTGATTGGACAGCACCACTTGTATGTCCTGTTAAACTTCAAACTCAACTAAAACTTCCTTCTCATCCTCTTCTCAAACTTTCAATGTTTCCTTCTGGGAATGGTATCAACTCTTTATCTTGTACTTCAGGCTACAGATATTTTTGAATACGTTCCAACCTTGAAGAATACCTTTCAACAAAGAACCACAGAACTTTCCTATAAAAAAGCCATCTGACAGATTTACAACAGATCCTCCTGCCATGTCTATCTGACGTTTTATCAACCCTTTGAATTTGAGAAAAGTACTTATCCTTTCTGAGTTTCTGGTTTTTTCAACTATAAAATAATACTTATCCCACAGGTTGTAAGGACTAAGTAAAATAATACATTTAAAGCTTAGTACAGCACTTGGCACAGAGTAAACACTCAACAAATGTTACTTTTTAAAAAATCACCCGAATACTCAGGAGTCATCTTAGCTGTACCATTCCTAGGTCCAGTAGCATGCAGCAGCACTAGTCACAATCCCTTGTTTGGCAAATGATGATGAACTTGTCTTTATCAACAGAGTTCTACAGGACTACATGGAGTAGCTGTATATGTTAACCAGGGATAATTGGGACCCGTACAACCATTACACATCAGTATGGTGAAACAGTGGTAGACTGCCAGTGTCTATTCTGATTGGTCAGTGCCCAGCCAGCTCTGCTTGGCTAATTCCCTACATACTGGCTCATAAATACTTTGGATATCACTTCTGGTCTTATACCCTGTAAAGAATTATTGACTTTTGGGGTGAAAATATTACTTTTCCCTCTTTTATGCTCTCAGTTTGTTTATGTCTCACTTCCTGTATAATCTATGAATTAGTTATTTATGTTTCTGTCTTCCTCTCACTTTGAGGCAAAGTCTATATATTATACATTTATGTGTACCCAGTACTTAAAGCTTATTACTTATCATTTAATCATATCATTTAATAGATTCTTCTTACACACATGAAAAAGCATGGTTCTTGCTATAAAGCATAATACATATATAACATTCAAATCTTCCATATAAGAATTCAAATATGCTTAATTTCTGGTTTTAATCTAAGGAAACACCTTATTTTAAATAAATAGCCTGATTGATCCTTAATGTTAATTGTTTTTATATATTCTGCCTAAACATTTTTGTATTTGTAATTTTTTAATGCTTTAAAAATTATTTCTGTTGATGGTTATTTTGAATTAGTTACCATGAGATACAGTTTCTCTCCTAGTATTTTATTATTTCTAAAAATTAAATATTTCTTACAGGCCTTTGTGTTGCCACCGTAGGCATTGCAGTATTGATACGAATTTTGACTACATTTCTGATGGTGTGTTTTGCTGGTTTTAACTTAAAAGAAAAGATATTTATTTCTTTTGCATGGCTTCCAAAGGCCACAGTTCAGGTATGATGGATAGGATGGCTTAGTATTTTAACTGCTATTTCTGCATGACACCTTGAAATAATGAATCAGAGGGCTTGTTTAAATTTAGTGAAAATAAATAATTGAAGTGGATTTATGAAAAGTTTATCCTAATCTATTCTTTAAAACCTATATTTTTGGTATATTCATTCCTTAAATGTGATAGCTCATTAAATTTCCTTAGATCACCAGGGTACAAGTAAAAATCCAGTAAATCCCTATTCTACTAGAAAGCAGTAGTAACAGGAGAGAAGAGTTTGAATTTCATCAGTCAGCACTCTCTAAGTCACCCAAGGAAAGAGTTGTTAACTCTTTTCATGTTAATAGCTTCCAAGAAAAGAATAACATAGAAATAACATGGCCCCCTTAATGTTTAGAGATATTTTAATGTTAATATGATTGATGATCAGTTGAGCTTGACCAGAGTCTTTGTATGTAATGGAGAAAAGATTTATTGAAAAACAACCTAGAAAGTACTTTATTGATTTCCTAGATTATTAGTTGGTATTAATTATTCAGAACTCACTGAACTTGCTGGCAGATGTCTCAATCACTTAACCGAAAATTTGTGCATTCTAATAAACGTGATAAATAAAGCTATTATAGATAGGTGCTTGAATTTGTTGACCATGCATTTGTTAGAATACCTATGGTTGCTAATTAAGTTAGAACTATATAGATTATGATTTGTTGCAAATGTGATGTATCTTTTGTTGTATATTTTCAGACTAATTACATCAAACAACATTTAACTGTTTTGTCCCAGATTATTTTATAATTAAATATTCAAATTTCTGTTATTAAGGAATTAAAATCAAGTGTTTTTCACTTAGGAGGCTTTGGGGGATGTGTATGCTCAGTAATTATATTCCAGATTTCAATTATATGCTCTTTGCATTTGGGCATTACTCCAGAATTTCCCCCACCCCATCAGACTTTCAAAAATGTCTGAAACATAATGGCTAAGAGTTCTATAAAAAAGTCTCTGGACAGCAATGTGACTAACAAAACTTCAGGAGTTCCATTGTAGAAGAGAAAGGGGGCATTCAGGTTTTTGTGAGCAATTAGTAGTTTCTGCCATTGTGTCTGATGCACACTTTTCTTTTTCATTGTCTTAGAGGCTTACATTGTTCTCTGTGGAATAAGGGAAAACCAGATTAATTAATACATTTTTTCCCATCTGCACTGATAATATTGCATTTTACCTCTACAAGAAACTGAGAATTTTCATAATATTTTCCAATAGATACATTCCAAATAAAATATTTCACCAACTTGTGAGGCAAAGAGTTGACCAAATACCTAATAAAATCAGCTTCAAGTTGTCAAGGTGTCCACTATTTTCATGTTTCATGATGTTTGACAATGAGTTTAAGCTCTAAAGCAATATATATTTATTTAAAATTTAACAGTTTTCAGTAGGTATCACTGCATGTTTTTCATCTTATTTTTTAGTTCCAAATTCCTACAGATAAAAGGAGATGACCAATAATTTTCATCTTTATTCAGGAAAAATTTAGTACATAGAACTTTATGTTATATTTAATTAATATTGTGAGTCTGGATTTGCTTTGTGTTTTGAAATGTATTTTACTGATATTTATGTAACCCTACCTTACACAGATAGGTACAAATGAGTCATCAGTATGTTCCCATGCAAGGGCAGAGAGAGTTTTTAAATCATCAGAACTAGCTGAGCTGGGCACAGTGACTTTCTCCTGTAATTCCAGCACTTTGGGAGGCTTAGGAGAGAGGATCACTTGAGGCCAGGAGTTCAAGACCAGTCTGGGCAACACAGCGAGACCTTGTCTCTAAAAAAGTAAAAAACCAAAACAAAAAAAACCCTGCAATACACTTTGAAAGAAGACTAAAAGAACTTTCTTAGTTGAGCAAAAAACCAAGCAATTGGCTTTTGCAAACAATAAAAAAATTCATTTTTTAAATGTGCTTATCTTATCATGATTCCATCTTTACCCTTAAACTTTTATAGGCTGCAATAGGATCTGTGGCTTTGGACACAGCAAGGTCGCATGGAGAGAAACAATTAGAAGACTATGGAATGGATGTGTTGACAGTGGCATTTTTGTCCATCCTTATCACAGCCCCAATTGGAAGTCTGCTTATTGGTTTACTGGGCCCCAGGCTTCTGCAGAAAGTTGAACATCAAAATAAAGATGAAGAAGTTCAAGGAGAGACTTCTGTGCAAGTTTAGAGGTGAAAAGAGAGAGTGCTGAGCATAATGATTAGAAAGCTGCTACTGTTTTCGAGATGCACATTGAAATATGTAATGTTTATGCTTAAAATGCAATAGAACCAGAAGTGTAGCTATTTCTTTAAACAGCATTTTTAGCCCTTGCTCTTTCCATGTGGGTGGTAATGATCTATATCACCAACCTTAATCTCTCTACCTTTTTTTTCAAACACCCCTTCATCATCCATCTTAATTTGCACAAGGACATATCTACTTTAATATACTACCACAGTTTACAGTTAACATGGGAAAGACCAGCTTCAGTATCCTCTTCAGCTAGGATTGCTCTAAATTTTAACTTTCACAGTTTCCTGATTCATATTTGCCCAGGCTCTGATGCTTTGAATTGGTTTTGGCTCCTCTTTTTTGGTTTTGTTTTTGTTGTTAAAATCATAATGCAGTCGCTCATGAATTTCTACCCTCGTTTTTCCCTGATAATCTGCCTTTTCTCCATTTCTCCTTCCCTTACTACCTTTCTTTAAATTACTGTAACTGATTGGTCCCACCAAAATTTTAAAGTACATGAAGTATCTTCATTGGTTCATCCTCTTGCCCCCTCCAGATGTCAAAAAACTTTATCCTGCCCCCTAGCTGACCACACAGGTTCCTTTATTTCAACCGCTCATGTGAGTCTACCTTCCCCTAAGGAGTGCCCTAATCCAGCCCTTTTTTTATTTGTTTCTTATGACCCATATCTTTAGGCTCTTCCCATTTCTAGGTGGGAGATAGGTAAGTTTCAAATCTATGCCAGTCTCATGAATATTACATTAGGGTAATGTGCTATAATGAAGAAACAAAAAATACAGTGCTTAAAAGAAAATAGAATTCTATTTCCCTCTAATGAAACTGGCTGGTTGGTTAATACTAACAGGGTTACTCTGCTCATGACGTCTGCTCAGAGTCCCATGTCTTTCTGTCCTGAGGCTCTGCCATGTCCTAGCTTAGGACATGGCTTAACCTATTTATGCCAGAGGTTGCAAACATTTTTTGTGAAAAATCAGACCTTGGCGATGACCTTGAGCAATAGGATATAAATAACTCCCACAGGCTTAGCATTCTAATAATGGAGCACTAGGCATAAATGGGTTAAAAATGGGTCTCTACCATGTCTCCTTTCTATCTCTCAAGAAAAATGCAAGTATAGCAATGTACTTTTGAGGAAGGGATGTGGAAGTTGGACACATCTCTTCTCCTACATTTATTGGTAATGATCCAGCTGTGAGGCAGCTAAGTGTTGTCTCTAGGTAAGCATTCATACTCCTCGGAGGAATGGAACATCAGATTTTCGGGGCCAGAGTTTCCACTGTGTTGGATGTTACCATCACTTAGTAGCATATTCTTACATGCAAACAAAAGCTTTTGAAAGACATTGCCTTAAACCAAAAGAGTGACTTCTGTGGCAGGAATTTCAGAAATTGTGACTTGCCAGCAGAGAAAATATTAGAAGAAATAGTTACCTGCATAGGTCATATTTTATCCTACTTTGTAACAGGCCATCTCTGCTTTTGTGTATCACTCGTAAGTTCCTCTTCACTCTAGGTCGTCTTCTGTGTAATTACTGAAATGATCACATTCACATACAGTTTACAGTTTTTATCATGTTATCTGTGTACCTGAAGTGTTTTATTATATACTTGTCATATCCTATCTAAACTCCTTGACCTGGAATTCAAAGTTCATTTTAATCTTGAAGCAGATATTAAATATGTATTAGATTAATAAATTATGAATATCCTAATCCCACAAAGTTGATCTGCGTAAATAAAGCCTGTCCGTTCCTCTCTTCATTAGACTTCTGTTTGAGCCCTATCCACCATGGCTTTCACCTCTATTCAAAACTAGTTTAATATTCACTTCTCCTAAATAGCCTTTAATTTTATGTCAGCTTGACTTTGGTTACCCTATGGTGCTGTATTCCTTTAATGTTTATGCTCTTGGTTTGGACTTGATTAATTTATACCAAAGGTCAGATAAGTGTTTTGAACTGAACTTCATCGGTTAAGTGCACTTTGCTGGGGGCACCATAAACTTAATAATCATGTGGTCCTCTATTTTCCTGGCTTTAAAAGTAGATGCATCCAAAAAATACTTACTGAAAGCTTTTGAGATCCAGGCACATCATCAAGAATAATATTGTCCCTGTCCTTAAGGATTTAACAGTCCAATAGAGACGACAGACAATTAAACAAAAGAATGCAAAACAATATGATAAGTGCTATTATACAGGAACTACAGGGGTGCTAGGGAACTCATGGCAGCAGTATTCAATCAATTCAAGGGTGGTGGAGTTTAGGCACAGCTTCCTAGAGAAAGTAGGGTATTGGCTGAGGGATGATTAGGACTTAGCCAGCAAAAGGGATGTGAGACCAAAAAGTGTTACACTTCTTGCTGTTTCCCAGGTCATCAGTGGCATTTTCTCCAAGTAACAGGCTTGGAATATTTATTAACATATACAAAAATACAGTTAGTATAACTAAATCAGAATGCTGTTGAATATGTTTAGGGCCCCTAGGAAAATTAGAAATGGAAGTCCACAGAGTATAGAAATGATTGAAGGACACCTCAAACAGCCACTGCCAATACCTGTTTCATTTTGCAGGTCATGCAGCAAGCTCTTTTCTACCTCTAAGAGGGTAGTCACCATCTAAATCTCTGTGACTGCCCAGTGCTGGCCTTTTGACTTCCGCTATTGGATCTCTGAAATTTGTGCCTATTCCTGGAAGCTCTTTGTAGGAATTTATTAATTGCTATAAGACTATGTTGCTGTTATATATCATGGAGCTGGTGAGGTCAAGAATGACAGAGGCTGACCATTCAGCAGGGCTCACCATGTGAAGGCCAGGGTCTGTCGCCACATGGAAAGCCACATCTCTTGACTTGGTTGGTGAACTTAGGGTTAACCTGATAGAGTACTGACCAACCCAACCTATCCCCACTTAAACCACAGATAGAAACAATTACTCTAACTTTTGGGCCCCTTATACATACTTCTGTCAGAGCACATGTAACACTTTTTAAAGTTTATTTACATGTTTGTCTCTTATTAAACCAGCTCCCTATGGGTAGGAACCTTTTCTTAATTATCCTTGAATCCTCAGCATTTTTCACAGGCCATGGAACACAATAGACATTTAATAAACATTTACTGACTAAATCTGAGAATAAGGGGATTCTCTCTCAATATCAGAAAGCTACTTGCCACACAACAGTTTGGATCTTAGTCTGCTTCATCTATCTTAGTCAGCTTGGGCTGCTATAACAAAATACCATACAGTGAGTGGCTTACACAACAGAAACTTATTTCTATTAAAGGTTGGAAGTTCAAGATCAGGATGCCAGCATTGTTGGGCTCTGGCGAAGTCTCTCTTCCTGGCTTGCCAATGGCCACCTTCTCACTGTGTCATCACATGACACCGAGAGAGAGCAAGCAAGCTCTCTGGTGTCTCTTCTTATAAGGGTACTCTGATCATATCATGAGGGCCCTACCCTCATGACCTCACCCAAATCTAATTGCCCTCCCAAATCCTCATCTCCGAATACATCACATTGGAAGTTGGGGCTTCAACATATAAATTTGTGGGGAAGGACATAATTCAGTCCCTGAAAGAAGTGTCATATGTCTCAGGACAGTATTTTCCTCTGTGGTATTAATTCCCAATCACCTTGATTGACCTTGATGTCCTCAAAATTTCCTCAGGTATACATTTGCAAATGATCTCACCCACTACATTCTTTAAAAATAATAATATTTTTTCTGATGATAAAACCACATTTTCATTGCAGAAAATTTAGAACACAGAAAAAAACAAAACTGAAACTAATATCAACATCTATTTTATTTTGATTCTTTAAAATGATACTGCAGTTTTGGGGGATGTATTATTTTCAGAAAGATATCAACTGAATTTGTTGGGTGAAAGGCAACATAAATACTTCATATTTGACTTTTATGATGCTATGCAGATTAAAGAATTTTGTTGTATATAATTAATGCTAAGCCTTCATGTTTATATTCAGATACTCATTTTGCAATGAATGAAACAGACAAATCCCTGCCTTCATGGAGCTGTTTTTAAAATCCATTTACTCCCTCACTCAGAATATATTATAACATGCCTACTGTGTGCCAGGTCTTGTGCTAGATACTAGGGAATACAGTGATGAACAAGATATTCAAGGGCTTGGTTTTCAATAGAACTTGAATTCTAATGGAAAATTGACCATGTGAGGAATACAAATATGAACAAGACATGATACTTGCCTTTAAGAACCTTAGAAGGAAATAAGATATGTACAAATAGCTATAATCCAAGTGAATAATTCAAAAGTGTTTTTAGTGTAGAAGTTGAGGAAATCTTAGAGGAGCTAATACTTGAACTAGATCTTGAAGAATGGAGAGGATCTGGACGGATGGGGTAATATTAGGGAGTAAGGTGAAGATGGGAACAACTAATGTGGGAGGCTGGCATATTAGCAAAGTTTTGAAAACAGTAAAGCCTGGAGCATAGAAAGTGATTAGCACTTGAGACTGATGAAGAGAATTACAGATAAAACTAGAAAAGAAATTTGGCACTGAAATCATACTAAATAGATCATTGGCCAATTTTTTAATTTATTGAAGTACTTTCAGAAGTATGAAAATATTTATGTAGAAAGTTTTAAAACTTTTTTATCATGTCAATATAGTTTTAAAAAATTGCTCTCAGTTAAGATTCTCCTTATTCCTCAAAAGCTTTTGCTTTCTATGGCCTTGTTGCAAATATAATTAATTTACTTAGTTTTAAAATACTATTAATTTTTATAAGAAAGGTTATCAGATAATTATTTAAATTTTTATTGGTAAATTTTCATTATATTGTCTCCCAATAAACCACTATATTTTGTCAATGTCTCAGAACATTATATTTTTATATGAATCATTTATGTACCTCTCTGTAACAGGTGGGATTGCTTCATGGCATTTGGGGAGCATGTAATATATTTATAGTTGATTGACTCAAATCCAGCCTGAGCCCTCTGGCCTGGTGAGAATTCCAAAACTCCATTTGTTGATGTGCCCTCCATCTTCCTTACATGGACCTTAAAGCACTTACCTGTCCAGGAGCGCATCCCTTCTAGAGCATAAGAGTAGTGCCCTGGAGGCAAACAGACTCCTAGCAAAGTTCTTCCTTCCCAGCTCTACCATTTGTCCCACCTCCCATTATCTTTAGGGATCTACCTGCTTTTCCTATGAGTACAAAACATTTCCTTTTCATGAGTACAAAACATTCCCTTAATCCTATAATCATGAAATCCTGTCTACTCTCCTGAAATGAGGAAGAAAATTAAATCCTTGCTGAGATGTCTGTATCACATTGAAGGAGGGAAGGTGTTAAAAACAATAAAAAGGGCAGGGCTGTGGTGGTTCATTGTGGCAAGCCAAGGCGGGCAGATCACTTAAGTCCAGGAGTTCAAGGCCTCCTGGGCAACATGTGAAACTCCTCTCTACTAAAAATACAAAAATTAGCCAGGGGTGGTGGCGCCCGCCTGTAGCCCCAGCTACTCAGGAGGCAGGAGGATCGCTTGAACCAAGGAGGCGGAGGCTGCAGGGAGCCTAGATAGCACTGCACTCCGGCCAGGGTAATAGAGTGAGACCCTGTCTCAACAACAACAACAAAACCAATAAAAAGATAATTTCGTTTTTAAGTTACCCAAGAAGGAACTAATTTGAAGCAGATCTTAGATGATGACTAAGAAAAAGAACACTCCGGTAGAGGAATTAACTTTAGAAAACACAGTGAGTCAAAAAGGAATACAGTGTTCAAAAGTAAACACTGTTTTGAGTGTCAGGAGAAACATTAGATAGGAATGGGCAGTTTATCTTTCTAAGAAATTTGCACTTTCTCCAATAACGGTTGTTTTTGTCTTTTATAGGAAGCGTGGATTATATTCCTGGAAACTTTGGGACTGAAGGGCCAAAGCTTCTGGGTCCACCATCAACGCAGCTCCGCTTTCATTTCTTTCACGTACAACTTTCCACATAAGATTTCAGGCGGGGAAAAAAAAAACAAACAAAAAAGGTTTTATATTGATAACAGTATATTGTTTACTTTGTACACAGTGTCTTTGTTCCAGACACTTGCTATGTCTCATTTATTCTCACACCACCACCACAGCGACCTTTAGAGATGAGAAGACAACCTCAGGGAGATGATGTATTTGCCTAGGTCCCATAGCTAGCAAGTGACAGTGCTGCAGTTTAAGCTCAGGCCGTCTTGGGGAGAGACCGTGCTCTTTTACCATTGCACTTCAAGCTGACTTTAGGGGAAACAATCTGAGTTTTGACAAGTTTACTTCTGGCACATGCAGTCCCGAGCACTGCTTTTTGGCTAAAATGCCCAGTGATGTCAACTCTGTCCCTGGATTTCTACAACCCGATGAGTCAATATTCAGAAGAGACGGCAAAAGGAAAGGGTTCAATAGACAGAAAACACACCAGATAGTCCCAGCAGCCCCAGAACCCTGGTCTCGGCCGGCGCCGGCGGTCAAGACGTCACTTAAACGCGCTGCCGCCCCGCCCCGCCCCTGCGCGGAAGTCTAGCCGGGCTTTCGCGTCACTACCCTGCCCACCTGGGTGGCGCGTGGCTTACGCAACGGTTACTGAGCTCCTGGGCCAGCGAGGGCTGCGCAGGAAGTTGTAGGTACGGCCCATTTTTCTTAACTCCGCCCTTCCAAGCCCTTTGGCGCCAGTCCCGGGTCTCCCGCGATCATTTCCTTGCGGTAGGCCCCAGGAGGGCCTTTCCCCCGGGCTCAGTTAAATGGGATGCTTGGGCTCCTCTCCCAGACGCTGGGAAAACAGCCACAGACATTGTCTCTCCTCTCCGTGATTCTTTTCCTTACTCTCTCATCCCACATCTCTCTTCTTTGTTCTCTCTTCCTCCTGTTTTTCTTATTTTACGAATACTCTGCAATAAGAAAGAAGAGATCTGTCAGTCAAGATTGACTGCAAAATTAATTTTATTAAGCGTGTACTATTTTACAAATGGTGGATCCCTGCAAATAAACCTTCACATACATGCTCCTGTGATTGAAGATTCTGGGATTGGTTGCCCATCCTGAGAAAGCTGGCTTCCCCAACCCACCCACCTCCACGCCCCTTAATCCTGTTTACTCCTCTTGGCTTTAACCCAGTGGACAAGCACTTCCAGCAGTCCCCAACCTTTTTGGCACCAGGGACCAGTTTCATGGAAGACAATTTGGGGCTGCGCGGGCGGCGGGGGAGGCAGGATGGGATGAAAGTCTTCCATCTCAGATCATCAGACATTAGATTCTCATGAGAAGGTGCAATTTAGATCCCTCACATGCACGGTTCACAATCGGGTCTGTGCTCCTATGAGAATCTAATGCCTTTACTGATCTGACGGTAGGTGGAGCTCGGGAGTCTGGGCTTTTAGAGTACCATGATTTATACTGCTGTTTTTCAGTTGGCTCTTGTCAGAAGGTCCTGGCAATTACAAGACAAAAGGAAATAGGCAGCTGCTGTAATAGTAACATATAAAGTATCGTTTTTATAGTACTTCTCATTTTGTACTTATTTTCATACTCATCCTGTTTAAACACTTCTGTTGGTTAACGAAATCCCATGTTACTGGGGTGTTTACTAAACGCTGAGATTGAACAGTACTTGGAACATAGTGTAATATACATTCAATAAATATTTTTTGAGGGAATGAATGGATGAGCTTCTGAAGAAGCCATACCTTAGCCACTTTTGTTTTTCCTGCACCCAGAGCTTAGTCTAGCAGTAGTAAACTCACCGGTGTGAGTTAAGTAGAGAAGTCAAGTGACTTGCTTAGGGAAAGGCATTCATTATTTTTTAAAGAATATCCTACTTTGTCAGGCATTGTTTTAGGCATTGTGAATACAATGATAAGAAAGACTAGCAAGATCGCTGTTCTTATGAAGCTTAAATTCTAGTGAGTGGAAGATAGAAAATAGGTAAACAATATATGAGCAAGGAATTTTGGATAATAGTAGGGACAGTGAAGAAGTAAAACAGTGTGAAGGTCTTCCTTAAGACTGGGGGAGGGGTTAGTTTAGATTGATTGCTTAGTAATATTTTTAAAAACCAACGATGGAAATATTTGGGATCAGCCCACTACAGGTAAAGGCAACTCCAGTTGCAAAAGCCCTAAGGAAGGAAAGAACTTGGCTCCTTCAAGGAATATCATAAAGACCACTGTAGCTAGAATGTGGAGAAAGTGATACAAGATGAGCTTGGAGGGATAGGTAGGAGCCAAATCATGTAAGGCTTTGAATAGGCCATGGAAATCTACCCATGGAATAAGTTTGGAATTTATTTTAAGTGTGAAGAGAAACCAGTAGTGAGTTTGGAGGGAGTGATAGTATCTGATTTACATTTTAAAAACGTTTGTTCTGCCTATTACGTGATGACTGAATCATACTGGGTGGGGAGCAAGATCTATAGCAGAAGGCAATTGCAGAAATCCAAAGAGAAAAGACAAGTTCGGGATAAAATAGCAGAGAAGTAGATGTATGTGAGCTCTATTTTGGGGGCAGAGCCTACAGATTTTGTGATGTTTTGAATATAGAGGTGATGAAAAAGGAGTCACCTCTAGCCCCTACGTTTTTGTCTTGAGATTGTGTGGATGGTTATGCCATTTACCAAATGGAAAAGACTAAGGAAGAAAAAGGAGCAGCCAGGGTGGAGTGGGGGGTGGGGGGTGGAGTTTTATTTTGCTTACCTTGATTTTTATATTCTTATTAGAAATCAAAGGTAAGTTGAGTCTTGAGCTCTGCAGAGTGCAAGGAACCAAAGATACAAAGCTGGGAGTCATCAGCATGTGTAAAACTACCTAGGGCAAGTGTGCTCACAGAGAACATTGCATTGGCTAGTATAAAGCAGAGGAAAAGAAGCAAACAAAGGAGATGGAAGAATAGCCAATGAAGTAAGAAGAAAATCTGAAGAGTACGGAGACATGAAAGCCAAAAGTGGCCGGGCATGGTAGCTAATGCCTGTAATCCCAGCACTTTGGGAGGCTAAGGCGGGAGTTCCAGACCAGCCTGACCAACATGGAGAAACCCCCTCTCTACTAAAAAACAAACAAACAAAAAAGCCAAGACTACAAAACATGGCCAATGGTATTGAATCATGCTTAGAAATCAAGTAAAATAAAGAGATCTGTGCATTGGATTTTGGAAACATAAAGTAGTTTTATGCCTTGACTAGTACAATGAAGAGAAAATGTGGTGTCAAGAAATCGACGTAGTACTGCTGGCTGGGCACGGTGGGTGGCTCACACCTGTATTCCCAGCACTCTGGGAGGCCAAGGCCGGCAGATCACAAGGTCAAGAGACCTGGCCAACATGGTGAAACCCTGTCTCTACTGAAAATACTAAAATTAGCCAGGCGTGGTGGCATGCGCCTGTAGTCCCAGCTACTCGGGAGGCTGAGGGAGAAGAATCGCTTGAACCTGGGAGGCAGAGGTTGCAGTGAGCCAAGATCGTGCCACTACACTCCAGCCTGGCAACAGAGCGAGACTCTGTCTCAAAATAAAAAAAAAAAAAAAGAAAAGAGAAAAGAAACTGACGTAGTATTGTAGACATCTCAAGACATTTTACTATAAAAGAGAGCCAATAAATGGAGGTAATAGAGGAATATGTATGGTCAAAGAAGGGTTCTTAAGGATAGTTAAGCATATTTAGACTAATGGGAATAATCCAATGGAGGGGGGTGGAAATAATGGTATAAGAGAGTGTGTATATTTTAGGAGTGAAGTCTTTGAGAAGATAAGAGGGTATGGAATCCAGGGAATATATAGAAGTGTTGGCCTTAGGTAGGAACATGAACATAAAATTTTTTTCTTTTTGAGACGGAGTTTCACTCTTGTAGCCCAGGCCGCAGTGCAATGGTGCCATCTCAGCTCACTGCAACCTCTGCCTCCCAGGTTCAAGCGATCCTCCTGCCTCAGCTTCCCAAGTAGCTGGGATTACAGGCGCATACCACCACGCCTGGCTAATTTTTTGTATTTTTAGTAGAGACAGGGTTTCACCATGGCCAGGCTGGTCTTGAACTCCTTACCTAAGGCGATCCGCCTGCCTCGGACTCCCACAGTGCTGGGATTACAGGCGTGAGCCACCACGCCCAGCCACATGAACATATAATTTATAGTAATAAGAAGAAAGACAGCAAGTATGGGTAAAGATGCAGATAGATGGGTAGATTCAGTGGTCAGAGGTGAGACCTTTCTGCCTGATACTAATACTTTTTCTCAATGAAGATAAGGTATGACGCAAGAATAGTAAGGAGTGAGGAGGAATATTTGAGTAGGAGGTTTAAGGGGAGAAGATAAGGTACAAAATAGTCATTTGGAGGATGGAAAGCAATCAGAATCATAGCACAGCTGGGCAAAGTTGAGTGGCCATTTGAGATTTGTGGCCCTGTAAGTGAGTGGCTAAGATACAGTGGAAGAAAAAGACAATAGGAGCTAAGGAGATCAAGGAACTGAAAGACTAGAGTGTTGGGTGTGTAGACCACCTGGGTATTAGTGGTTGAATTGGTAGCTAAATTAGTATTTGAGCCCAGATATCCTGACTTTCTAGGTCAGAGGGTTACCATTTTACTGTGAAACAGTTCACAGCACTACTCTTGTGCCACTTACCTACCCTTTTGGTCAACATTAAACAAAATTGTGGCCTGATTTTTTTTTGGGGGGGGGTCCATACATTCAAATTATAAACTGTCATAGGCTGGTACTTTTGTCTTGTCCCTTTCATACATTAATGTATATTTACTCAATTTTTGGCTTGTTTTCTTTGTGATTTTTAACCATTTCCATCAATATGTATTTATTAAAGTACAAAAGTCTATCTCTTGGATGGTAAAGCGAAGATGAAGAATGAACTTTGGAAATCCTGTAGCATTACAGAGCTGGGATAACCAGTCATAAGGAGACTTGATCTGCATTGACTTTAATAACAATAATAATAATAGACATCATTTTGGGTAACCTTTTACACTTTATGCTTTTATTTTCTCTTTATCTCATTTCATTCTTGTAACTGCCTTTTTCAGATGAGGAAATTGAGACGTAGAGAGGTTAAGGGTCTTGACCAAGGACACATACCTAGTAAGTGGCAGAATTATTAATCACAGTGTTCTGACTCTAAGTCCCATATTTTCCACTATATTAGTTTGTCTCTTTGCTTTTTACACTCCATTGTATCCAAAGTGATATCAAAGAAAAACTCGCTGGGTAGAAAGTATTGGCTAGTTCGTGGCCTCTTAAAATGCAAAGAATATTTAGTATGTGTTTAAAATCCAATAATTGATGGTATAAATATTTATGTACTATATACTATGTTAGGCAATTCAGATAACTCAGAAATGATTATGGAACTGTCTCTAGTTTAATTTAGTAGGGAAATAGATGGGAACACAAGTCACTAAGAAACATTTCTTGGACTTCTCTCACATTCTAAATGTGCTTCTACAATACTCTATATTGACCACAGTCTGTACACAGAGGAGAATACAGTATCTGTAATATAATGGTCTCTCAATGAATAGTTGTCAAATTTAAAAATGATGACAGTTAAACAAGGAATTAAAATAGTGGGGTGGATGCTGTGATAAGTGTTGGATGCCATGATAAGGATGCATGTTGAAGGTAGTGTCAGGAAATCTCCTGGAAGAAATGACTTCTAAATTGATGAAGCGTTAGCTGGATGAAAAGCAAGAGTGTTGGTGTTGGAAGGCAGCATATAGAATGCATAAAGTTTTGGAGATGTGAGACATGGCAAGTTTGAAGAACAAAAATTTAGTATGGCTAAAGTTTAGAGTGTCAAGTGATTAATGAGAAGGCAGACAGGGTCAAGGTTAAAGCCTTATTCAAAGGGCCCTATAAGCTGAATGTAAGGAGTTTTAACATTTTTCTTCTATGGGAAGTCATTGAGCAATATTAAGAAGGTAGTTACCATAATCAAGCTTACATTTGAGAATATTGTTCTGCATTGTGAAAATTACATTGAGGAGGAACAAGACTGGACATGGGGAAAAGCTAGAAGACCATTACAGTGTTTAGGTGGGGAAATGCTTATGGCCTGGCCTGGACTAGTGGCAATTTATCTGGAAAGAAATGAATAAAATGTTTAAACATTCAGTAACTTGTATTAACATGATTTAGTAATTCACTTGATGCTAGCGGATAAAGAAAAGCAGCAAGAAAGAATGACT
The DNA here is from genome assembly GCF_002776525.5 of Piliocolobus tephrosceles. Taxonomy (NCBI): domain Eukaryota; kingdom Metazoa; phylum Chordata; class Mammalia; order Primates; family Cercopithecidae; genus Piliocolobus; species Piliocolobus tephrosceles. The sequence goes on along the minus strand of NC_045436.1, from coordinate 82,847,318 downwards.
TCTCAGTTTCTATTTTGAGCAACTAGGTCAAAGGTGGCTTCATTCTCTGAGATAGGAAATTATCTAGAGAAGGAACAACTTTGGTGGAGGAAGATCTTGAGTGTGTGCATATACTAACTTAAGATGCTTGTAAGACAAGTAGAAATATTCACTAAGTAATTAGATACACTAAATAGAATCTTGAGAGCTTTTGTAGTTCAAATTCATCAGCATATTGTTTAGAATTATAGCCACAATAGTAGAATAGATGTTGAGGAATGTATATAGAGTGAGAAGAGAATAGGGCATAGAGAAGAATTCTGAGGAAGCCCAATATTTAAAGGATGAATAGGGGAAAGAAACCACTAACAAAGACCAAGAAAGGACACCAGAGAGGTAAGGATGGTAGAGCAAAGAGCAAAGTGATGTGAGAGTTCAAAAGGGAAAAAACACATCCAGTTTTTGTAGTGTGCATTGCAGGAGGCTTTATTTAGAATAATCAATGGATGTTTACAAGAGGTGCAGTGGGACGATGTTCCAACCAAATAAAAGCATGGAGAGCAGTTAACAGTTTGATTGAAATGTAGGGTCACAAGAAAGAACCAGAGAGAAAGCTGGTAAGACAATTTAATTCCATGTATAGCAAACCTTCGATTCTGGATAAGTTTTTGGTAGCATTGTCTATAGTTGAGAAAAACCACTGTGTTTGGTGCTAAGAGAAAGACAAGAATATAAAACATGCCTGGAATGGTTTATGCTATGGTTTGACTGTTTATGTCTCTTCCAAAATGTATGTTGAAACTTAATCTCCAGTGCAACAATATTAAGAGGTGGGGCCTTTAGGAAATGATTAGGTCATGAGGGATCTGCCCTCCTGAATGTATTATAAAAGTCCTTACAAGAGGGCTGGGGACAGCTAGCTAGGACTTTTTTGCCTTTCCATCCCTTCCACCATGTGAAGACATAATGTTCATTCCCTTCAGAGAATACAGTGTTCAAGGCACCCTTTTGGAAGCAGAGACCTCACCAGACACTGAACCTGACTGAACCTTAATCTTGGATTTCCCAGCCTCCAGAATTGTGAGAAAATAGATTTCTATTTATAAATTATTCAGTCTCAAGTATTTTGGCATAGCAGCAGGAATGGACTAAGAAATTGTAACTAAGAAGTGGAGTGTTCCTATAACAAAACCCCTTATTGCGGGGGGGTTGCCAAGATGACCGAACAGGAACAGCTCCAGCCTCCAGCTCCCAGCGTGAGTGACACAGAAGACAGGTGATTTCTGCATTTCCAGCTGAGGTACCGGGTTCATCTCACTGGGGCGTGTCGGTCAGTTGGTGCAGGACAGTGGGTGCAGCCCAAAGAGTGACAGCCAAAGCAGGGCGAGGCATCACCTCACCCGGGAAGCCCAAGGAGGAATGGAATTCCTTTTCCTAGCCAAGGGAAACTGTGACACACAACACCTGGAAAATCGGATCACTCCCACCCTAATACTGTGCTTTACCAAGGGTCTTAGCAAAGGGCACACCAGGAGATTATATCCCGTGCCTGGCTCAGAGGGTCCCATGCCCACAAGCCTCCCTCATTGCTAGCACAGCAGCCTGAGATCTAACTGCAAGGCTAGATCTCAGTGAGGCTGGGGGAGGGGCGCCCGCAATTGCTGAGATTTAAGTAGGTGAACAAACCGGCTGGGAAGCTCGAACTGGTTGGAGCCCACTGAAGCTCAAGGAGGCCTGCCTGCCTCTGTAGACTCCACCTCTGGGGACAAGGCATAGCCAAAAAAAAAAAGCAGAAACCTCTGCAGATGTAAATGTCCCTGTCTGACAGCACTGAAGAGGATAGTGATTCTCCCAGCACTTTGGTTGAGATCTGAGAATGGACAGACTGAATTAATTTTTGTATAACGTGTAAGGAAGGGATCCAGTTTCAGCTTCCTACTTATGGCTAGCCAGTTTTCCCAGCACCATTTATTAAATAGGGAATCCTTTCCCCGTTTCTTGTTTTTGTCAGGTTTGTCAAAGATCAGATGGCTGTAGATGTGTGGTATTATTTCTGAGGCCTCTGTTCTGTTCCATTGGTCTATATCTCTGTTTTGGTACCAGTACCTTGATGTTTTGGTTACTGCAGCCTTGTAGTGTAGTTTGAAGTCAGGTAGCGTGATGCCTGCAGCTTTGTTCTTTTAACTTAGGATTGTCTTGGCAATGCGGGCTCTTTTTTGGTTCCATATGAACTTTAAAGTGGTTTTTTCCAATTCTGTGAAGAAAGTCATTAGTAGCTTAATGGGGATGGCATTGAATCTATAAATTACCTTGGGCAGTATGGCCATTTTCACGATATTGATTCTTCCTATCCATGAGCATGGAATGTTCTTCCACTTGTTTGTGTCCTCTTTTATTTCACTGAGCAGTGGTTTGTAGTTCTGCTTGAAGAGGTCCTTCACATCCCTTGTAAGTTGGATTCCTAGGTATTTTATTCTCTTTGAAACAATTGTGAATGGGAGTTCACTCATGATTTGGCTCTCTGTTTGTCTGTTATTGATGTATAAGAATGCTAGTGACTTTTGCACATTGATTTTGTATCCTGAGACTTTGCTGAAGTTGCTTATCAGCTTAAGGAGATTTTAGGCTGAAACGGTGGGGTTTTCTAAATGTACAATCATGTCATCTGCAAACAGGGACAATATGACTTCCTCTTTTCCTAATTGAATATCCTTTATTTCTTTCTCCTGGCTGATTGCCCTGGCCAGAACTTCCAACACTGTGTTGAATAGGAGTGGTGAGAGAGGGCATCCCTGTCTTATGCCAGTTTTCAAGGGGAATGCTTCCAGTTTTTGCCCATTCAGTATGTTATTGGCTGTAGGTTTGTCATAAATAACTCTCATTATTTTGAGATATGTTCCATCAATACCAAAATTATTGAGAGTTTTTATCATGAAGCACTGTTGAATTTTGTCGAAGGCCTTTTCTGCATCTATTGAGACAATCATGTGGTTTTGGTCTTTGGTTCTGTTTATGTGATGGATTACGTTTATTGATTTGCATATGTTGAACCAGCCTTGTGACCCAGGGATGAAGCCCACTTGATCATGGTGGATAAGCTTTTGATGTGCTGCTGGATTTGGTTTGCCAGTATTTTATTGAGGATTTTCACATCAATGTTCATCAGGGATATTGGTCTAAAATTCTCTTTTTTTTGTTGTGTCTCTGCCAAGCTTTGGTATCAGGATAATGTTGGCCTCATAAAATGAGTTAGAGTTGAGTTCAATTCCTGGATATCCTTGTTAACTTTCTGTCTCATTGATCTGTCTAATGTTGACAAGGGGGTGTTAAAGTCACCCATTATTATTGTATGGGAGTCTAAGTCTCTTGTAAGTCTCTGAGCACTTGCTTTATGAATCTAGGTGCTCCTGTATTGGGTGCATATATATTTAGGATAGTTAGCTCTTCCTGTTGAATTGATCCCTTTACCATTATGTAATGGCCTTGTCTTTTTTATCTTTGTTGGTTTAAAATCTGTTTTATTAGAGACTAAGATTGCAACCCCTGCCTTTTTTTGTTTTCCATTTGTTTGATAGATCTTCCTCCATCCCTTTATTTTGAGCCTATGTGTGTCTCTGCATGTGAGATGGGTCTCCTGGATACAGCAGATTGATGGGTCTTGACTCTTTATCCAATTTGCCAGCCTGTGTCTTTTAATTGGAGCATTTAGCCCATTTACACTTAAGGTTAATATTGTTATGTGTGAACTTGATCCTGTCATTATGATGTTTGCTGGTTATTTTGCTCATTAGTTGATGCAGTTTCTTTCTAGCATGGATGGTCTTTACATTTTGACATGTTTTTGCAGTGGCTGGTACTGATTATTCCTTTCCATGTTTAGTGCTTCCATCAGGAGCTCTTGTAGGGCAGGCCTGGTGGTGACAAAATCTCTTAGCATTTGCTTATCTGTAAGCGATTTTATTTCTCCTTCACTTATGAAACTTAGTTTGGCTGGATATGAAATTCTGGGTTGAAAATTCTTTCCTTTAAGAATGTTGAATATCGGCCTCCACTCTCTTCTGGCTTATAGAGTTTCTGCCGATAGATCTGCCATTAGTCTGATGGGCTTCCCTTTGTGGGTAACCCAAGCTTTCTGTCTGGCTGCCCTTAACATTTTTTCCTTCATTTCAACTTTGGTGAATCTGACAATTATGTGTCTTGGAGTTGCTCTTCTCAAGGAGTATCTTTGTGGCATTCTCTGTATTTCCTGAATTTGAATTTTGGCATGCCTTGCTAGGTTGGGGAAGTTCTCCTGGATAATATCCTGCAGAGTGTTTTCCAACTTGGTTCCATTCTCCCCGTCACTTTCAGGTACACCAATCAGACGTAGATTTGGTCTTTTCACATAGTCCCGTATTTCTTGGAGGCTTTGTTCATTTCTTTTTACTCTTTTTTCTCTAAACTTCTCTTCTTGCTTCATTTCATTCATTTGATCTTCCGTCACTGATACCTTTTCTTCCAGTTGATCGAGTCGGTTACTTAAGCTTGTGTGTTTGTCACGTAGTTCTCATGTCATGGTTTTCATCTCTATCAGTTCGTTTATGTACTTCTCTGCATTGGTTATTCTAGTTAGCCATTTGTCAAATCTTTTTTCAAGGTTTTTAGTTTCTTTGCACTGGGTTTGAACTTCCTCCTTTAGCTTGGAGAAGTTTGATTGTCTGAAGTCTTCTTCTCTCAACTCGTCAAAGTCATTCTCCATCCAGCTTTGTTCCATTGCTGGCAAGGAGCTGCATCCTTTGGAGGGGGAGAGGCATGCTAATTTTTAGAATTTCCAGCTTTTCTGTACTGCTTTTTCCCTATCTTTGTGGTTTTATCTACCTTTGGTCTTTGATGATGGTGACATACAGATAGGGTTTTGGTGTGGATGTCCTTTCTGTTTGTTATTTTTCCTTCTAACAGTCAGGACCCTCGGCTGCAGGTCTGTTGGAGTTTCCTTGAGGTCCACTCCAGACCCTGTTTGCCTTGGTATCAGTAGCGGAGGCTGCAGAAGAGTGAATATTGCTGAACAGCAAATGTTGCTGTCTGGTCATTCCTCTGGAAGCTTTGTCTCAGAGGTGTACCCAGCAGTGTGAGCTCAGTGTGAGGTGTCAGTGTGCCCCTAGTGGGGGATGTCTCCCAGTTAGGCTACTCCGGGATCAGGAACTCACTTGAGCAGACAATCTGTCCCTTCTCAGATCTCAAACTCCGTGCTGGGAAAATCACGACTCTCTTCAAAACTGTCAGACGGGGACATTTACATCTGCAGAGGTTTCTGCTGCCTTTTGTTTGGCTGTGCCTTTTGTTTGACTATGCCCTGTCCCCAGAGGTGGAGTCTACAGAGGCAGGCAGGCCTCCTTGAGCTTAGGTGGGCTCCACCCAGTTTGATCTTCCCAGCCGGTTTGTTTACCTACTTAAGCCTCAGCAATGGCGGGCACCCCTCCCCCAGCCTTGCTGCCACCTTGCAGTTAGATCTCAGACTGCTGTGCTAGCAATGAGGGTGGCTCTGTGGACATGGGACACACAGAGCCAGGCATGGGATATAATCTCCTGGTGTGCTGTTTGCTGAGAGCCTTGGTAAAGCGCAGTTTTAGGGTGGGAGTGACCAGATTTTCCAGGTGTTGTATGTCACAATTTCCCTTGGCTAGGAAAGGGAATTCCCTTCCCCCTTGCACTTCCCAGGTGTGGTGATGCCTCGCCCTGCTTCAGCTCATGCTGCATGCACTGCACCCACTGTCCTGCCCCAACTGTCCGACACGCCCCAGTGAGATGAACCCTGTACCTCAGTTGGAAATGCAGAAATCACCCATCTTCTGTGTCGCTCACACTGGGAACTGGAGGCTGGAGCTGTTCCTATTCCACCATCTTGGCACGGATCAAGTCTGAATGCTTTTTATAAAGAGTATTCTGTTGTGCATGTAGGTCTCAAATTCATTTGTTCGGAAAGATGTATACTGTGGTTGTTTTTAACGTGTTAATCTTTTATCTAACCTCAAGAAGAATTCTTTGTTTGAAAGGTAGCAGTAGTTCCAAAGATTCCAAAGCAATGCATACTCACAAACACAACTGTTGATGCATATGTTTTAGCTAACATTAATTGAATAAGTATGTGTTAAATGCCTATTACATGTCAGCAATGCATAGCAGATAAGAGAATATACTATATATATTTAAACACACTGGAATTCAAAATCCCAGCTTTGCCACTCTCAATACAGGTAAAAGAACTGCAGTCTCATTTAGAATAATTTATACTGAATTCCATATACATTATGATTTTTGAAGGAAATTTCAGTTCTTATCCAATTATTAATGCTATTGTCAAATTTACTTGGCATTCCTTTTATAGAGGAGAGAAGTGAGGAATTATTTAAAAGTATTTAGCTGGGATACAAAGTAAACCATCCACATTTAGAGGAGTACAAATTGGCCATAAGGTTTTGCTGAATGATATAGTCACTAGAGGTCACTATTGCATAACATTTCTCCAAAAGCATAAACCCATAGTACTGTGTATGGACACACCAAGGAAAGACAAGTTATTTATATTAAGTGATACATATGCACATACACGGTATTTAAGAAATGAAGTTCCCAAGCAGTATGTATTGCTATTCTTTTAGCCTATTTCTTAGTATGTCCCTCAGATAGTAGAATCATAGACTTAAAACTGTTAAGGCCGGACCAGGTGTGGTGGCTCACGCCCGTAATCCCAGTACTTTGGAAGGCCAAGGTGGACGGATCACAAGGTCAGGACATCAAAACCATCCTGGCTAACACAGTGAAACCCGTCTCTACCAAAAATACAAAAAATTAACAGCACGCGTCTGTAGTCCCATCTGCTTGGGAGGCTGGGACAGGAGAATCACGTGAACCCAGGAGGCGGAGGTTGCCGTGAGCTGAGATCGCGCCACCACACTCTAGCCTGGGCTACAGAGCGAGGCTCCGTCTCCAAAAACAAAACAAAACAAAAACAAACAAACAAAAAAACTGTTAAAGCCCTTAGATCATCTAAGATCCTCACTCCCTACCTTACTTTATAGGTTTGGAATTGAGCAAAGAGATGAAATGACAAGAAATTTACTCAATATGATGTATCAGGGCCAGGTGTGGTGTCTCACGCCTGTATTCCCAGCATTTTGGAAGGCTGAGGCGGGCAGACCGTTGGAGATCAGTCTGGCTAACATAGTGAAACCCTGTCTCTTCCAAAAAATAAAAAATTTAGAGGGACATGGTGACGCGCGTCAGTAGTCCTAGCTACTCGGGAGGCTGAGGCAGAATCGCTTGAACCCGGGAGGCAGAGGTTGCCATGAGCCGAGATCGCACCACTGCACTCCATCCTGGGCGGTGAGACTCTCAAAAAAAAAAGTAGCAAATGAAAAACAGAGAACTTAGATTGCCCAGTTCTTTTTACAATACCACACTGTGTCCATTATTAATATATAATCAAACAGACGTTCTAATAAACCAAGGTGAAAATGGAACTTCTAAATCCATCAAACTTTTTCACTATTTTAAAAGCAAAGCCTAGCAACATAACAGCAATACAGACTTCTAATAAAAGTTTTAAATACAAACACTTAATTCCCATAATAGCAAGATACGTATATGTGTGTTTATGTATGTACTTACATCTACCTCATTCCAGAAAGGATTTTAAGATGCTTATTGAAATAAGTAGAGCATAAAAATTTTTTAAACTGAGCTGATCATTTATATGTAAGACACTGGAATATAAACCAGTAAGAAGTCTTATTTTTGTTAGTACCAAAAGCATGCCATAATTTCTAATAAACGTATGCAGTAAACTCATATTTGGCTGTCTGTCCTCAAATTTGATTCTGCTTTCCCTAGCTGTGAATATGAAGAAAAACAGATAGTACTATGCCCATTAAAAGATGATGAGATTTGGGAGGCCAAGGTAGGAGGATCACTTGAGCCCAGGAGTTTGAGACCAGCCTGGGCAACATAGGGAGACCCCGTCCCTACCAAAAAATTAACCAGCCTTGACATGCCTATGGTCCCAGCTACTTGGGAGACTGAGGCAGGAGGATCACTTGAGCTGGGGAGGTGGAGGTTGCAGTGAGCCATGATCACACCACCGCACTCCAGCCTGGGTGACAGAGTGTGAATTTCTCTCTCCAGGAAAAAAAAAAAAAAAAAGTGACAAGGTGACAAGAGATTGTAAATTACCCAAGATCATACAGCCGGTATATTTCTGATTTCAAGGCAGTTATGCATTTATAGTGATGCCAAGTTACTGTAGCATGGAATGTTTTTCCCTTTGTGTCATAACTGATTTCTTTCAGCAGTGTTTCATAATTCTCATTGTAGAGATCCTTCACCTCCCTGGTTAGCTGTATTCCTAGGTATTTTATTCTTTTTGTGGGTGTTGTATATGGAATCTTGTTCTTGATTTGACTCACAGCTTGTACTTGTTGGTGTATAGAAATGCTACTGATTTTTGTACATTGATTTTGTATCCGAAATTTTTCTGTAGTTATTTGCTATATCTAGGAGATTCTGGGCAGAGACTATGGGGTTTTCTAGGTTTAGAATCATATCATCTACAGACAGAGATTGTTTGACTCCCTCTCTTCCTACTTGGATACCTTTTCTTTCTTTCTTTCTTTTTTTTTTTTTTTTTTTTTTGAGGCGGAGTCTCGCTCTGTCACCGGGGCTGGAGTGCAGTGGCCAGATCTCAGCTCACTGCAAGCTCCGCCTCCCGGATTTATGCCATTCTCCTGCCTCAGCCCCCGGAGTAGCTGGGACTACAGGCGCCCGCCACCTCGCCCGGCTAGTTTTTGTATTTTTAGTAGAGACGAGGTTTCACCGTGTTAGCCAGGATGGTCTCGATCTCCTGACCTCGTGATCCGCCCGTCTCGGCCTCCCAAAGTGCTGGGATTACAGGCTTGAGCCACTGCGCCCGGCCACCTTTTCTTTCTTTCTCTTGCCTGATTGCTCTGGCTAGAACTTCCAATATTACATTGAATAGGAGTGTTGAAAGAGGGCATCCTCAGCTTGCTCTGGTTTTCAAGGGTAATATTTCCAGCTTTTGCCTGTTCAGTGTGATGTTGGCTATGGGTTTGTCATAAATGACATTATTTTAAGATATATTCCTTCAATGCCTATTTGTTGAAGGCTTTTATTTATTTTTATTTTTATTTTTTTGAGACAGAGTTGGGCTCAGTCGCCCGGGCTGGAGTGCAGTGGCACGATCTCAGCTCACTGCAAGCCCTGCCTCCCAGGTTCACGCCATTCTCCTGCCTCAGCCTCCAGAGTAGCTGGGACTATAGGTGCCTGCCACCACACCCGGCTAATTTTTTTTGTAGTTTTAGTAGAGACGGGGTTTCACCATGTTGGCCAGGATGGTCTCAATCTCCTGACCTCGTGATCCGCCCGTCTTGGCCTCTCAAAGTGCTGGAATTACAGGCGTGAGCCACCGCACCCGGCCTGTTGAAGGCTTTTAACATGAAGTTATGCTGAATTTTATCAAAAGCCATTTCTGCATCTATTGAGATTATTATATGGTTTTGGGGTTTAGTTCTAATTATGTGATAAATCACAATTATTGGGTACATATGTTGAACCAACTTTGCATCCCATGGATGAAGTCTACTTGATCATGATGGATTAGCTTTTTCATATGCTGCTGGATTCCATTTGCTAGTATTTTGCTGAGGATTTTTGCGTCAGTGTTCATCAAGGATATTGGCCTTTTTCTTTTTTATTGTGTCTCTGCCAGGTTTGGGTATCAGGGTGATGCTATCCTCATAGAATGAGTTGGGGAGTTCTTCCTCTTCAATTTTTTGGAATATTTTCAGTAGTAATGGTACCAGCTTCTCTGTATATATCTGGCAGAATCTGGCTGTGAATCAATCTGGTCCTGGGCTTTTTCTAGTTGGTAAGCTTTTATTACTGATTCAATTTCAGAATTCATTATTTGTCTGTTCAGGGTTTTAATTTATTCCTAGTTCAATCTTAGGAGGTTGTACGTTTCTAGAAATTTACCCATTTCTTGTAGGTGTTCTAATTTGTTTGCATAGAGGTATTCGCAATAGTCTCTGAGGATTTTTTTTGTATTTCTGTGGGGTAATGTCCTTTTGTCATTTCCAGTTGTGTTTATTTGGATCTTCTCTCTTTTTTTCTTTGTTAGTCTAGCCGTGGTCTTATTTATTCTTTCAAATAATCTTATTTGTTCTTATTTATAATCTTATTTATTCTTTAAATAATCTTTTTGTCTTTCAAAAAAACCAACTCCTGGATTCCTTGATCTTTTTATATTGCTTGTCATGTCCCAATTTCCTTCAGTTCAGGTGTAATTTTGGTTACTTCTTTTCTTCTGCTAACCTTGGGATTGGTTTGCTCTTGTTTTTCTATTTCCTCTAGGTGTGAGGATAGGTTGTTAATTTGAGATCTTTCTAACTTTTCTGTGTGGGCATTTAGTGCTATAAACTTTTCTCTTAGCATGCTTTAGCCCCGCCTCAGAGATTCTGTTATATTGTATCTTTTGTTCTCAATAGTTTCAAAGCATTTCTTAATTTCTGACTTAATTTTATTGTTTACCCAAAAGTCATTCAGGAACAGGTTTTTTTTGTTTGTTTGTTTGTTTTTCTTACAGAAACTTTTATTTATTTTTTATTTATTTATTTATTTTTTATTATTATTATACTTTAAGTTCTAGGGTACATGTGCATAATGTGCAGGTTTGTTACATATGTATACTTGTGCCATGTTGGTGTGCTGCACCCATCAACTCGTCATTTACATCAGGTATAACTCCCAATGCAATCCCTCCCCCCTTCCCCCTCCCCATGATAGGCCCCAGTGTGTGATGTTTCCCTTCCCGAGTCCAAGTGATCTCATTGTTCAGTTCCCACCTATGAGTGAGAACATGCGGTGTTTGGTTTTCTGTTCTTGTGATAGTTTGCTAAGAATGATGGTTTCCAGCTGCATCCATGTCCCTACAAAGGACACAAACTCATCCTTTTTTATGGCTACATAGTATTCCATGGTGTATATGTGCCACATTTTCTTAATCCAGTCTGTCACTGATGGACATTTGGGTTGATTCCAAGTCTTTGCTATTATGAATAGTGCCGCAATAAACATACGTGTGCATGTGTCTTTATAGCAGCATGATTTATAATCCTTTGGGTATATACCCAGCAGTGGGATGGCTGGGTCATATGGTACATCTAGCTCTAGATCCTTGAGGAATCGCCATACTGTTTTCCATAATGGTTGAACTAGTTTACAATCCCACCTACAGGGTAAAAGTAGGAACAGGTTTTTTAATTTCCATGTAACTCTATGGTTTTGAGAGTTCTTTTTAGTATTGATTTCTACTGTTACTGCACTGTGGTTCAAGAGTGTGGTTCAGTTTTTTTTTTTTTTTTTAATTTTCTGAGAATTGTCTTATGGCTGATCATGTGGCCAATTTGCAGTATGTGCCATGTGCAGATGAGAGTAATGTATATTCTATTGTTTTGGGGTAAAGTTCTGTAAAAGTCTGTTAGGTTCATTGATCAAGTGTTGAGTGCAGGTCCCAAATATCTTTGTCAGTTTTCTGCCTCAGTGGTCTGTCTAGTACTATCAACAGGATGTTTAAACTTACCACTATTTGTATGTGGTTATCTAAGTTTCTTCATAGGTCTTTAAAAACTTATTTTATGAATCTCTTTGCTTCTGTGGTGGGTGCATATATATGTTTAGGATAGTTAGGTCTTCTTGTTGAACTGAACCCTTTACCATTATGTAATGTCCTTCTTTGTCATCTTTTTTGATTATTGTTTGTTTAAAGTCTGTTTTGTCTTAAATTAGAATAGTAGCCCCTGCTTTTTTCTGTTTTTTATTTGCTTGGTAAATTTTTCTCCATTCCTTTACTTTGAGCTTATAGTTGTCATTGCATGTGAGATGAGTCTTTTGAAGACAGTATATTGTTGGGTCTTGCTTCTTTATCCAACTTGCCATTCTATGCCTTTTAATTTGGGCATTTGGCACATTTACATTCAAAGTTGATACTTTGATATGTGCAAATTTAATTCTGTCATCATGTTGCTAGCTGGTTATTATGCAGACTTGATTGTGTAGTTTCTGCTTTATAGTGTCAATGGTCTGTGTATTTAAGTGTGTTTTTGTGGTGGCTGGTAATGGTCTTTAATTTCCATGTTTAGCACTCCCTTCAGGACCTCTTGTAAGGCATGTCTGGTGGTAACAAATTCCCTTAGCATTTGTTTGTCTGAAAGGATCTTATTTCTCCTTTGCTTATGAAGCCTCTTTTAACTAGATAAGAAATTCTTGGTTGAAATTTCTTTTCTTTAAGAATGCTGAATATAGGCCCCTCAATCTTTTCTGGCTTGTAGAGTTTCTGCTGAAAGGTCCACTTTTAGCTAGATGGCGTTCCATTTGTGGGTGACCTGCCTCTTCTCTCTAGCTGCCTTTAATGCTTTTTTCTTTCATTTTGACCTTGGAGGATCTGAATACTTTGTGTCTTGGGGATGGTCATTTTATATAGTATCTTACAGGGGTTCTCTGCATTTCTTGAATTTGAATATTGGCCTCTCTGGCAAGATTGGGGGAATTTTCATGGATAATATCCTCAAATATGTTTTCCACATTACTTACTCTTTCTCCCTCTCTTTCAGGGACATAGATGAGTTGTAGATTTGTTCTCTTTACATAGTCCCCTATTTCTCAGAGATGTTTATTCTTTTTGTTCATTTTTCTTTATTTTTATCTGACAGAGTTGATTCAAAGAAATGATCTTCAAGCTCTGAGATTATTTCCTGAACTTGGTCTATTCTGCTGTTAATACTTGTGGTTATATTACGAAATTCTTGTAGTAAGTTTCTCAGTTCTATCAGATCAGTTTGGTTCTCTCTTAAAATGGCCATTTAATTTTTAAGTTCCTATATCATTTTATTTTATTCCTTAGAATCCTTGCATTGGGTTTCAACTTTCTCCTGAATGTCAATGTTCATTTCTGTCCATATTCTGAATTATATATCTGTCATTTCAGCCTAGTTAAGAATCATTGCTGAGGAACAACTACAGTTATATAGAGGTAAGAAGATACTGGAGCTTCTTGAGTTGCCAGAGTTCTTGTGGTTATTTCTCATCTGTGTGGGCTTATGTTCCTTCAACATTTAAGCTGTTGTCCTGTAGGGCTTTTTGCTTTTATCTTCTTTGATGCCCTTGGGGGTTTGGTTGTGGTATAAGGTGGGTTCAGTTGTCTGGCTTCATTTCTGGAAGATGTTAAGGAGTCAAGGCTCAGCTCAGCTCTCCTGGGCTATGTGGTCTAGCTCTGGGGGGCTGAAACCAAGCCCCCAGCTCTGTTCTCTGGCCCTTCAAGGTTAGGAACCTGCTGTGCTGCAGGAGCCAAGGTGTTCCTGGTCCATTGCCACAGTACTCCAAAGGGGAATTACCCCCATTGGAGTGCTTCATTGGGGTAGTGGCAAGAGGATCTTTGCTTGCTCACACATGCCAACTGCCTCAGCAGTGCAAAAGGTGCATGTGTGTCAGCTGGGGAGGGGCATCAGTGGGAGTAGGGCAGCAGCATTCCTAGATTGAGGTGTGTCTAGAAATATGCAACAACAAAGCAGCTATAAACATATTTCAAGATAGTTTAGGATATTTATAACAGTATTTTGAGGATGATGGATCACAGGTATTGAATACAAAAACAAATAAAGAAGGAAGAGGGCAAAAATTTGAGTTAAAGGGTTCATTACGCTGCACATCCTGATGAAAGTGAATAATTGGAAAGGATGAAGTGAATGTGACTGAATACAATAACTGAAAGAAGATGAAGTATTATTCAGAGATGTAGATGCTTGAAATCATGATTATCAATAATAGAGCATTTCAGATGATAGAAGGTTTTAGTGTGGCCTTTCCTTTATTAGAAAGGAAGTAAAGAACTGAAGAAACAAGATAGTAGATGAATTATTCAAGTGTGTAAGATGAAAATATTACAAATATGGGGATCAAGCACCAATGTTTTTGCTGAATAATGGGAAGGGATCAAAATAAGGTGAGTAAGTAACAGTGAGTAGAAGAGGAAGAAGGTGGTTTGTCAAATTTTACAAGCTTCAAAGGAGCAAGGATTTTGCTTCTTTTTTATATAAGAAGTTTTAGAAATAGCAGTAAGGTGTCAGAAGGAATTTTAGTGAATAAACTGCTGTTATGTAAGAAGACCATAGGGGAAGCAGTGTCCTCCTTAAAGGAAGGGCTTGGTTTCAGATAGGGCACAGAATTTGAGGGAATGAGAGAATGCTTTGAAAAGAGGCTGAGAATATAATACAGTTTGATAATCATCTGGCAGAAGTTCCAGAGTGTTCAGTGCAAGCACTCGAGAGTTAAGGACCATGGAGAGGGCTGCTCAAAGGCAATGGAATAGCATTATTGGCATAATGCCCAAAGGTCTGAACAGCTTTGTAATTGATTTCCAATGAGCTATTTCTAAACCATTTTAACCCTCTGTGACTTATTCACCCTTTATTTTCTATTTTTAAGTTTTTCTTAAGACTCTTTTTTACTTCCTAAAGAAGTTATTTGTATTAGTTCATTTTCTAAAATGGAAAAGTCAAAAAATTGTAATAATTGTTTGATTTTTTCTCTTTTCTTAGTAGATCATTTAATGTTTTATAGATTTAAGTTATTACAGCATTTTCTAAATGTTAGCCTATAAATTCTTATGAGAGCTTTAGTCTGTGTCTTGCACAGAATATTTGTCACATTATAAGCACTTTTGTTTTAAGAGTATGGTCTCTGGAGTCAGACTGCCTGATGGGCCCCAACTCCTTTATTTATAGTTATGTAACATTGAAGAAGTTAATTCAGCTATTCCATTATAGGAAGGTATGGACAGTAGAAATAAGCCAAGTTAGGAAATGATAAGTTATGCCTGATATGGTTTAGCTCTGTGTCTCCACCCAAATCTCATCCTGAATTGGAATCCCCACATGTTGAGGGAGAGACCTGTAAGCCCACATGTCGAGGGAGAGAGGTGATTGGATCATAGAAGCAGTTTTCCCCATGCTGTTCTCAAGATAGTGAGTGAGTTCTCATGAGATCTGATAATTGTATAAGCATCTGGGCTGTTCCCTTCTTGCACTTCTCTCTCCTGCCACCATGTGAAGAAGATCCTCCTCCTTTGCCTTCCACCATGATTGTAAGTTTTCTGAGGCCTCCCCAGCCATGCAGAACTGTGAGTCAGTTAAACCTCTCTTGTTTATAAATTACCCAGTGTTGGGCAGTTCTTTATAGCAGTGTGAAAATGGGACTAATACAGAAAATTGGTAGTGCGAAGAGTGGGGTACTGCTATAAAGATACTTGAAAATGTGGAAGTGACTTTGGGACTGGGTAACAGGTAGAGGTTGGAACAGTTTGGAGGGCTCAGAAGAATAGAGGAATATGTGAGAAAGTTTGGAACTTCCTGGAGTCTTGTTGAATGGTTTTGATCAAAATGCTGGATAGTGATATGGACAATGAAGTTCAGGCTGAGGTGATCTCAAATGGAGATGGGAGCTTATTGAAACTGGACCAAAGATCATGAGACTGGTGGCATTTTGCCCCTGCCCTAGAGATCTGTGGAACTTCGTACTCAAGAGAGATGATTTAGGGTATCTCGCAGGAGAAATTTCTAAGCAGCAAAGCATTCAAGAGGTGACAGACCATAAGAGTTTGGAAAATGTGTGGCCTGACCATGTAATAGAAAAGAAAAATCCATTTTCGAGGGAGAAGTTCAAGCTGCCTGCAGAAATTTGCATAAGTAATGAGGAGAATGGGGAAAATAGCTGAGATCTTCATGGCAGCCCCTCCCATAACAGGCCTGGAGGCCTAGAAGGAGAAAATGGTTTTGTGGGCCAGGCCCAGGGCCTTGCTGCTTTGTGCTCTCTTAGGACTTGGTTCCCTGCATCCCAGCCTTGGCTAATATGAATCATTGTACAGCTCAGGTTGTTGCTTCAAGAGGGTGCAAGCCCCAAGCCCTGGTGGCTTACACAAGGTGTTGGGCCTATGGATGCACAGAAGTCAAGAATTGAGCTTTGGAAGCCTCCACCTAGATTTCAGAGGATGTATGGAAATGACTGGATGCCCAGGCAAAAGTTTGGTACAGGGGTGGAGCCTCAAGAAGAACCTCTGCTAGGGCAGTGTGGTAGGGAAAGGTGGGGTTGGAGCCCCCCACACAGGGTTCCCAATGGGGCACTGCCTAGTGGAGCTGTGAGAAGAGGGCCATCATTCTCCAAACACCAGAATGGTAGATCCATTGACAGCTTGCACCATGCCCCTCTAATGTCTGCAGACACAATGCCAGCTGTGGAAGCAGCTAGGCATGGGGCTATACCCTGCCAAGCCACAGAGGCAAAGCTGCCCTAGGCCATGGGAGTCTACCTTTTACATCAGCATGCCCTGGATGTGAGACATGGAGTCAAAGGAGATTATTTTGGAGCTTTAAGGTTTAATGACTGCCCCCACTGGATTTGGACTTGCGTGCGGCCCGTAGCCCCTTTGTTTTGACCAATTTCTCCCATCTGGAACAGGAATATTTACCCAATACCTGTACCGCCATTGTATCTCGGAAGTAACTAACTTGCTTTTGATTTTACAGGCACATAGGCAGAAGGAACTTGCCTTGTTTCAGATGAGACTTTGGTCTATGGACTTTTGAGTTAATGCTGAAATGAATTAAGACTTTGGGGGATTGTTGTGAAGGCATGGTTGGTTTTGAAAACTTGCTTTGCCTCAGATGAAACTTTGGACTTGTACTTTTGAGTTAATGCTGGAATGAGTTAAGACTTTGGGGGGCTATTGGGAAGGCATGATTGATGTTGAAATGTATAAAGGACATGCAATTTGGGAGGATCAGGGCAGAACAATATGGTTTGGTTCTGTGTCTCCACCCAAATCTCATCTCAAATTGTAATCTCTATGTATAGAGGGAGAGACCTGTAATCTCCATGTGTCAAAGGAGGGAGGTGACTGGATCATGGGGGCAGTTTCCTCATCCTCTTCTCAAGATAGTGAATGCATTCTTATGAGATCTGATGGTTTTATAAGCATCTGGCATTTTCCCCTGCTTGCACTTCTCTCTTCTGCCACCATGTGAAGACGGTCCTTGCTTCCCCTCCACCTTCCCCCTGATTGTAAGTTTCCTGAAGCTTCCTCAGCCATGTTGAACTGTGAGTCAATTAAACATCTTTCCTTTTTAAATTACTCAGTCTTGGGCAGTTCTTTATAGAAGTGTGAAAACAGACTAATCCAATGCTTGATATGGGAGGAATCAAGTGAGACTGCCATAATTTATCAAGGAAATCATCCAAGGTAAAATCCCTAAAGGACTATACTTGAGGAACAAGGACAAATTGAAATAAAACTGATCATTACAAAGCTATCAACTAAGCTCAATCTCTGATTTTGTTAAAGTGATTTTTCACTCCCCCTACTCCACATATTTCTTTACAAATTCTTTACAAAGAAGTGATCATCTGGAGACTGTGCAGTTTGTACACAATGTCAGGCTTTCAATAAAAATTGTGAACCATGGTATTAGACAATGTTATATGACCTTAAGCCAAGATAGAAAATTGAAAAGAGAAACAGACTCAAAAGGAATCCAGATTTTTGAGTTAAAGAAGTTACAGTAACTATGATTATAAGAACTAAAAATATTAAAACTCTTAAAGGAAAATATAGAAGGAAAGTTCCATGATATTGGATTTGGCAGTTTACTCCTTGGCTATGATGCCAAAAGTACAGACAACTAAAGGAAAAACAGATGAATTGGACTACGTTAACATTTAAAACTTATATGCAACAAATGACACTATCAACAGAGTGACAAGGCAACTTACAGAAAATATTTACATATTACTAATAAGATATTAATACCTACAGTATATAAAGAACTTCTACAACTCAGCAACAGAAAAAAACAAACATCCCGATTTTAAAAAGGGCAAAGATGCTGGGTGCAGTAGCTCATGCCTATAATCCCAGCACTTTGAGGCTGGGAGTTTGAGACCAGCCTGGACAACATAGCAAGACCCTGGCTGTACCAAAAAAATTTGCTGGGTGTGGATATGTGCATCAGTAGTCCTACTACTTGGGAGGCTGAGGCAGAGGATCCTTTGAGCCCAGGAGTTCAAGGCTGCAATGATCTATGTTTGTGCCATTGCACTCCAGCCTGGGTGACATAATGAGACCTTGTCTCAAAAAAATAAAAATAAAAATGGGCAAAGGACTTGAAGATATATTTCTCCAAAAAAGATATATGCAAATAGTAAGCACATGAAAAGATGCTCAACCTCATTAATCATTAGGGATGTGGAAATCAAAACTATAGTAGATACCATTCACACCTATTGGGATGGCTATTACCAAAAAAAAAAAAAAAAACAGAAAATAACAACTTTTTGCATGCATGTGGAGAAACTGGAATCATTGCGCATTGTTGATGTCAATATAAAATGATGTAGCTGCTGTGGAAAAAAAAAACAGTATAATGATGGTTCCTCCAAAAATTGAACATAGAATTACCATATGATCCATCAATTCCATTTCTAGGTATATACCAAATAGAATTGAAAGCAGGGATTCAAACAGATATTGGCTCACCTATTTTCATAGCAACATTATTCACAATAGCTAAAAGGTCTATCAGCAGATGAATGGATAAACAAAATGTGACATATTCATATAAATGCATATTATTCAGCCTTTAAAAAGGAAAGAAATTCTGTACATGCTACAACATATACAGAATTTTGAATAAATTTTAGATAAATTTTGAAGACATGGTAAGTGGAATAAGCAAGATACAAAAGGGTAAATATTGTATGACTTGACTCATATAAAGTACCTAGAATATTCAAATTCATACAGACAGAAAGGAGAATGGTAGCAATCAGGGGTTACCGGAGGGGAGAATGGAAAGTTATTGTTTAATTAATACATACAGAGTTTCAGTTCGAGATAATGAAAACATTCTGGAGAGGGATGGTGGTGATGGTTGCTTAACAATGCAAATATACATAATGCCCCTGGAACTATATACTTTAAAGTAGTTAAAATGGTAAATTTTATGCATATTTACCACAGGAAAATTGCTTAAAATATTTGTGGTTAGTATCAGCCAAAGTAAGAAAGATATTATTATTATCAAAGGAGTCATAGCAAGAATGACAGTTAAATTTTTAGCAGAAACTATGGGAGCCAGAATACAGTGGAACATCTTTAAAGTATTTAAAGAAGATAACCTCTAACCTATATCTAATAAGAATCACTTTCAAAAGTGAAGGTTAAATATAGATATTTTTCAGGCAAAGAAATAAGGAATTTATCACCAACAGATCTATATTAGAACAAATTCTGAAGACAGACAATACCAAGGTTAGCAATCATTTAAAGCAACTGTAATGGCAGTTTAAAGCCAGAAAAACAAAAGAAAAAGGGAGAAAAATGTGTAAAATTTAGAGGAAGAAATAAAACTTTTGTTTGCTGACTATATGTATATGTACTTAGAAAATCCAAACAAATCTACAGACTACTAAAATTAAGTGAATTTATCAAGGCCTGATATAAAGTGAAATGAATGAAAATCATTTGTATTTCTGTATGCCAGCAAGAAACAAATAATGAATTTTTAAAGTTAAAATTTTTATAACCATCCAAATAACATAAAATACCTAAAAATAAGCCTAATGAAAGACATACTGTTCTTTACATTGAAAATACAAAAAATTATTAAGATCAATAAAATCTAAATAAATGGAGGAATATACAGTGTTCAAAGATTGGAAGACTCAATATTGTTAAGATGTCAGTTCTCCCCAAATTAATCTATAGATTCAGTGTAACTTCAGTCAAAATTCCAGCTGTGTGTCTGTAAATTGACAACTTGGTCCTAAAATTTATATGGAAATACAAAGGATCAAAAAATCAATCCAACTCTGAAGAACAACAAAAGTGGGGAATGTACAACAACACCAGATGCCAATATCTACTATACTGGCCAGACACAATGGCTCATGCCTGTCAGCACTATGGGAGGCTGAGACAAAAGGGTTGCTTGAGCTCAGGAGTTTGAGACCAGCCTGGGCAACACAGTGAGTCTTCGTCTCTACTAAAAATTAAAAAAAAAAAATTGCTGGACATGATGGCTTGTGGCTATAGTCCCAGCTACTTGGGAGGCTGAGGTGGGAGGATCACTTGAGCCCAGGAGATTGAGGCTGTGGTGAGCTATTATTGTGTCACTGCATTCCAGCCTGGGTGACAGAGCAAGACCCTATCTCAAAAAAAAAAAAAAAAAAATACAAGCACTAGCATAATGTTAGCATAAGGATAGACAAATGGGTCAGTGGAACAGGATAGAATATGAAAATAAATTCATATATATGTGATTACCTGAGTTACAAAAAAGTGACATTGCAATACAGTGAATAAAGGATGATATTTTTGATAAATTGTGCTGAGTCAATTAGATATTGATATGGGAAAAATAAATTTTGATCTCTCCCTCACACCCCATATATGAAATTCAATTCCAGATGGATCATAGACCATAGACCTATTGTTGTTCCTTTCATATGTGAAAAGCAAAACAATAATGTTTGTGGAAGAATATATAGGAGAATAAACATTTGTGACCTCAGATTTGGCAAAGATTTCTCAAACAATAAAAGCTCTAAGGATAAAGAAAGGAAAGAATAAATTGGGCCAAATTAAAGTATCTTTTAAAAACGAATCATCAGCGTAAAAAGGCAAGACACAGAGTGGGAAATGATATTGGTTCTTTATATATCCAATAAAAGATTTATATTTTTAATACCTAAAAATAACTCCAACAAATCAATATGAAAATGGGATCCAATACAACAAAAAAATGGACAAGAGATTTGAGCACTTTACTAAAGAAGATATTCAAATGGCCAGTAAATATATGAAAAAGTGCTCATTATAGAAATGCAATTTAAATTCATAATGCAATGTCACCACAACAGTTAAAAGAAAAAAGAGACAATACCAAAGTTGACAAAGATCTGAGTAATATTAAAAGTATTTCATTTAAATTCCAGCTCTGCCACTTGCTAGTTTTTTGACTATATTGAAAGTTAAATTACTTAACTTTCCCGCTTCCATAGTTTGAACATAAAATGGGGATAATAGTATTAAACACCTCATAGAGTTGTTGAGAGAAATGAGGAAGATGATTCATGTTAAGTGCTTAATATAGTTCAACTGGCATCAGCTATTATAATTTAATTCTTATGATAACCAATAAACTGAGCATTACTATATATTTTTTTCAGATAAGGAAATTGAGGCCAATGGAGATAAATCACTTCCCACAGTTACCAAAAGATAAGAGAAGAGTTGAATACATTTCTTTCTCAGCTCAAAGTCCTTGCTTTTAGGCATACCACCTACCAATTCCACTCTTGGCAGATATATAAAGAGGGTATTGAGTGACTGCCAGTCACAAATATTGCTTGACTCAGTCTCAAGCTTCTCTTATAGCTATTAACCTATACGTCTGTTATTCAGACCCCTTACCTAGGTTTTGAAGTTCTAATGCATAGTCTGCTTGCCTGGGTTCCAAGCCCTGCTATCCTAATCATTATAGTTACAGATCTTAAAATATGTTGCCTAGTTTCTTGATGTCTCTACTTATATGATTGTTGGTGTTATGTTTGCCTGCTCCTAGTCCATCTGCTTACTTATGTCTCAGCTTCTCCTCATTTAGGACACAGTTCAAATGTCACCTTGATCTCTATCACATGATCCTCATTTATTTTCTGCAGTACTGAAAATGTTTTTTTATAGTCTTCCCCTTCCTCCTAATAAGAGTATAAGATCCATGAGAGCAGAAGGCTATATTTCTGTTTTATTTTGTTTTGTTTGGCTGTTTTACCTTCAGAGACCAGAAGAGTAGGCATTCCAAAATTAGTAAGTACGTAAATTAACTTTGTGTCCTCTCCTCAAAATTTATGTGCACTTCAGCTCAAATTTTTTAATGGCTCTAACTCCCAGCCTGTTTATTCAGAACATGACACAACTTAGGTGATTCACGGTACCTCCCTTGTTCTTACCAATTACCTCATAATCTAATAGCTTATGACAAGGTAGTCATTTGATATGGTTTGGTTCTGTGTCCCCATCCAAATTTCACCTTGAATTGTAATAATCCCTATGTGTCAGACCTGGAACCAAGTGGAGGTAACTGGATCATGGAGGTGGTTTCCCATGCTGTTCTCATGATAATGAGTGATCTGATGTGATCACAACACAAGATCTGATGATTTTATAAGTGTCTGGCATTTCCCCTGCTTATACTCATTCTCTTTCCTGCCGCCTTGTGAAGAGCTGCCCTCTGTAATGATTGTAAGTTTCCTGAGGCCTCCCCAGCCATGTGGAACTGTGAGTCCATTAAACCTCTTTCCTTTATAAATTACCCAGTCTTAGGTATTTCTTCGTAGTAGTGTGAAAAGGGACTAATGTAAATTGGCATCACAGAGTGGGCTGCTGTTGTAAAGATACCCAGAAATGTGGAAGCGACTTTGGAACTGGGTAACAAGCTGAGGTTGGAACAGTTTGGAGGGCTCAGAAGAGACGAAGATGTGGGAAAGTTTGGAACTTCCTAGAGACTTGTTGAATGGCTTTGACCAAAATGCTGATGGTGATATGGAAAATGAAGTCTAGGCTGAGGTGGTTTGAGATGCAGATGAGGAACTTCTTGGGAATTGGAGTAAAGGTCATTCTTGCTATGCTTTAGCAAACAGACTGGTGGCATTTTGCCTCTGCCCCAGAGGTCTGTAGAACTTTGAACTTGAAAGTGATGATTTGGGATATCTGGCAGAAGAAATTTCTAAGTGGCCAAGTGTTCAAGAAGAAGCAGAGCATAAAAGTTTAGAAAAATTGCAGCCTGATGATGCAATACAAAAAAAAATTTTTTTCTGGGGAAGGAGGTAGAAATTTAAGCCTGCTGCAGAAAGTTGCATAAGTAATGAGGAGTCAAATGTTAATCACCAAGACAATGGGGAAAATATCTCTAGGGCATGTCAGAGACCTTTGTGGCAGCCCCTCCCCTCACAGGCCTGGAGATCTAGGGGGGAAAACGGCTTTGTGGGCCAGGCCCAGGGCTGCCCTGCTCTATGCAGTCTTGGGACATGGTGCCTTGTGGCTCAGCTGCTTCAGCTCTAGCCATGTCTAAAGGAGGCCAGGTACAGCTCTGGCATTGCTTCAGAGGGTGCAAGCCCCAAGCCTTGGCAGCTTACACGTGGTGTTAGGCTGACAGGTGCACAGAAGTCAGGAACTGAGCTTTTGGAACCTCCACCTAGATTTCAGAGGATATATAGGCAGGATATCCAGGCAGAAGTTTGCTCCAGGGGCGGAGCCCTCATGGAGAACCTCTGCTAGGGCAGTGCAAAGGGAAAATGTGGAGTTGGAGCCCCCACACAGATTCCCCACTGGGGCACTACCTGGTGGAGCTGTGAGAAGACAGCCACCATCCTCCACACCCCAGAATGGTAGATCCATCAGCAGCTTGCACCATGTGCCTGGAAAAGCAGCAGACCCTCAATACCAGCCTGTGAAAGCACCACAGAGTGGGACTGTAATTCTGCAAAGTCACAGGGGCAGAGAGCTGCCCAAGGCCATGGGAGCCCACCTCTTGCATCAGCGTGACCTGGATGTGCCATATGGAGTAAAAGGAGATCATTTAGGAACTTTAAGGTCTAATGATTGCCCTATTGGATTTTGGACTTGAATGGGGTCTGTAGCCCCTTTATTTTGGCCAATTTCTCCCAGTACCCCCATTGTACCCAAGAAGTAACTAACTTGCTTTTGATTTTATAGACTCATAGGAAGAAGTGACTTTACTTGTCTCAGACAAGACTTTGGACTTGGGCTTTTGAGTTAATGCTGGAATTAGTTAAGACTTTGGGGGACTGTTGGAAAGGCATAATTGTGTTTTGAAATGTGAGTACATGAGATTTGGGAGGGGCCAGCGGCAGAATGATATTATTTGGCTCCTTGTCCCCACCCAAATCTCAACCTTGAGTTATAATAATCCCCACATGTCATGGATGGGACAAGGTATAGGTAATTGGATCTTGTGAGTTAGATAATCTTGAGATTAACTCACAAGATCTAATGGTTTTATAAGTGTCTGTCATTTCCCCTGCTTGCACTCATTCTCTCTCCTGCCACAATGTGAAGAGGTCCCCTCCACCATGATTTTAAGTTTCCTGAGGCCTCCCAAGCCATGTGAAATTAAACCTCTTTCCTTTATAAATTACCCAGACTCAGGTATCTCTTCATAGCTGCAGGGAAATAGATTAATACATCATTCTAATGACAAGATAATAATTTTGACAGTCACTTCAATCAAAATGGAACTACACTTTAAAGGAATTTAGATCTAAGTTTCTAATCAAAAATTTTAAAGGTTATTTTTTGCTTTAATAAAGTTATAACTTCAGTTTTGATTCTTTATAGGATTTTACACAGTAATATTTTACTTCATTACAGTAAGACAATAGATTGCAAAGCAGCTAACATATGGTAGCTACTCAAATGTTAACGTTCCTTTTCATTTCCTTTTTATTAAAATTTTTCATTATTAAAATTGTTTTCCTTTTAGAAAAGTATAGATACTTGAAATGCTACAGGATATGGTAATATAGACTACCTAAAAATTAAAACTTGAAATCTTTAGTTTCGTTCTTAAAACAACTCAAAAATTGAGGGAAGGTATTTTTAAGAAAAGTTACCCTTCCTACATTCAAAGCTAGCAAAGATTACAGAGGAGGTAGAAACAACAGATACTTTAAAATAAAAGTTATCAGAAGTAATTATTCTTCTATTAATCTAGTTTATTCTTCTTCAAAATAAAACTTTATAGATAAGTTTAAATGTTGGATCTACAGATCCTTCAAATGGACCACATAAAAAGACAGTATGTATCAGTAACTTATAGATGTAGGTATTAATGTAGTTGGTCATATTTCATTTAAAATTTTTCTGGAGTCTTTTATGTAGGATCACGACTGAAGATAGATTAAATCAACAGTGGATATTAACTCAAACACACTAGTTCAGTACATAAAATAAACGTATGTGTTTTCTGATACATGATTCTATGATATGGGCCAGCATTATGAACTGTTGAGAAATGTTACGTTTCTATATGATAATGGTTTTTAAAACTTATGCATATGGCTTTGGTTAATAATGTTAAAAGATGAATATTTGGATCTGTGTTGACTATAAAGATATCTGACTTGACTATGATACAACTTTAGAACAAAAATCCTTTAAAAAATTAATCCCACTTAACCATGTTTGTTTTCATATGGATTTATAGTTTTGTTTCTTCTTTTAAAGTATTTTTATTTTAAATCTTAGCATGCACACCACAGAATCAAAAAATGAACATTTGGAGGATGAAAACTTCCAAACATCTACAACTCCTCAGGTAAAAACTTAAAAGTATATTGTAATATATGACATAAAATCAATCTGATCTTAAAATTTATTTTTGAAGTTTACTTATTAGATAGATTTCTTTTATATATCTGGTTAAAAATGAAAAGTGGTAAATTTAAAAATAGCTAGTTATAATGGGTCCTAGGAAATAA
Organism: Piliocolobus tephrosceles; assembly: GCF_002776525.5. Lineage (NCBI taxonomy): Eukaryota > Metazoa > Chordata > Mammalia > Primates > Cercopithecidae > Piliocolobus > Piliocolobus tephrosceles. Next base: position 82,821,683 of record NC_045436.1, on the reverse strand, counting down.
GCAGAAATAATGAAACAAATGGAAAGGGGTGCATTTTAGAGCTAAAGAGCACAGATTTTAGGAATAAGGAGAAATGTCGCTTATTATTTCTTGCCACATTCAGGGAAAACTCAGTAACTTAAAGCAAAGATAAGTCTAGATTAATTAAAATGTTGTGCTGTGTATTCTGAAGAGACTCAAGTTTTTTATTTTTATATTTATGTAGAGCAAGTCATTAGACCTTCTGTTGATCTAGTTTTACTTAGTAATAATTGCTTATAATTAGAATTATAAATTTCATATTTTTTTAAAATAGAAATTTCTATAGTTCTTAACAGTCAAAAAGTCGTTTTTAAAAATATTTTAAATATTCACCATTTATTCTAATTATCTGTGAAGAAGTCATCTTAGTCTGTATCAGTTTATTACCAATTCTAAAATAATAAAACTTAAAATAATATGGTTTTACTATATATGACCTTTCACCCACCTTAATAATTCACCATTGTGTCTTTATATGGCAACAGAATTTTCAGAAACAGCCTCTATACCAGAACTCCAATAGGTTAATTATGGTCAGATTTGAAGAACTGTGATCTTAAAGAGCTACATAATTCATTTTTAGCCATCAGCTGCTTTGACATCTCTGTCTCCTTAGTGATTACATGTAAAATTCCCTTCCTCAATGTGCCAAGCCCTCTAGCCTTTTTATTGTTTCCTGTGATGATGTGATGTTCCCTCTGTCACTCACTCAAAGTATTATCAAGTCACTCAAATTGCTGGCACACACATACCCACACCCACCCACCCATGACAATCATAAGGCAAATTTGGGAGATTTCTATTGCAGAGTTAACTCTACTCTGGTGTTTTATTGTTGTTATCATTGTTTATGGTTTGTTTTTTACATTGGAAGAAGTTTCTCAATATTCTCACAAACCAAAGATTCCTGTTTTTTCCAAATCAGCAGTTTCATAATTAGGTTACCATTAAAAGGCCTGGGAGATTAAGGTATACCCTTGCACTATTTAATATGTTATCTATAAATATTAGTGGAAGCATGCCTGAATTTCTGAAGGCGTGACCTATGTTTCTCTCATTTTTCTTTCAGTTATATAAATTTATCAAATGAGATGAATCCAAGTAAAATTATATTTCACCTCCTGTCTAATTGAGTTATATTTTCATTTCACAAAAGTTTTGGTGAGGCTGGGCGCGGTGGCTCAAGCCTGTAATCCCAGCACTTTGGGAGGCCGAGACGGGCGGATCACGAGGTCAGGAGATCGAGACCATCCTGGCTAACACGGTGAAACCCCATCTCTACTAAAAAATACAAAAAAACTATCTGGGCGAGGTGGCAGGTGCCTGTAGTCCCGGCTACTCGGGAGGCTGAGGCAGGAGAATGGCGTAAACCCGGGAGACGGAGCTTGCAGTGAGCTGAGATCTGGCCACTGCACCCAGCCTGGGCGACAGAGCGAGACTCTGTCTCAAAAAAAAAAAAAAAAAAAGTTTTGGTGAATAATCTTTGGGATGTGTACAGAGGATGGACCAAACTATAGGCACCTTTATTCAGTATACACAAATGATTGAAAATGATGGGGACACAAGTCTATAAAAGGTTAAATCAAGGTACCCTGCAAAATACACTGCTGTTACATCCCCAAATAGCTACTGATATGGAGCATGAATCTTCTTTTCTATCTGTGATTCCTCGCATTGACAGTGATAATATAAATTTAATTCCAAATTTGGTGGTTTAGTACATTCATAAAATTATACAAAAAGTATAGCTCTTTAAAGATTTTCTTGTTTTACTACAGAGTCTCATTGATCTTAACAGTACTGCACATGAAGAAACTAAAACTGTCCTATCAGATACGGAAGAAATAAAACCACAGACAAAAAAGAAGACATACATTTCTTGTCCTCTAAGAGGAGCATTGAATGTAATTATTACAAATGGTATGTGAAACAAGAAAATGTAAATGAAGAGAAAATGATAAATATGTTTGATAAATATTAAAACACGAGACAACAAAGACACTACTTAATCGATATACTCTAGATCAGATGATCAGCTCTGTTACAAGCAATATGTGAACAAAGAGGAAATATTTTCTTGAATCTTTCAAAGACAAAAACAAACACAGAATATTGCCTAGGAAGTGTATGTTTTAACATTTGTCATACTTTTTTATGTTAAATTTTTGGGATTAGAAACATCATTGATTAAAGGGTTTTATTTAAAACCTACTTTGACATTTACTTTTAAGTTAGCTAGAAACAACATTATAATTTTGGAAATATTATGTTTTTTATTAAAATTGGGCCCTAAGTTTTAAAACAACTGCAACCTTGCAAAAAGTTGTGTAATAATTGCTTTCCCACTACAGTTTTAAAGCATATTGTTGTTGTCAGCAAATACTTACGAAGAGATATTCTTGTGGTTTTTTTTTTCTAAATATTCTGTTTGATTAAACCTATGAGAGAAAGATATTTTGGCTTCAAGAAGTATACAGAATTTTGTTCTCTATAGAGAACAAAAAATTGATTAAAAATGATGAAGCACAAGTAATTGAAGTTTTAAACTTTTATTTTCTTATTTGCTGATTGCTAACTTTAAACTTTTGAAGCAAATTTTATTCATTGATTTTTTTCATTAGTAAAGGTTGCTTTTTAATTTATATCTATATATTGATGGCCTTGAATCAAAGTTTCTGTGAACTTGAATAGTCCTCATCGCCAGTATAAGTGATTGAACTCCTTTGTAAATACACATGTTCCCATGACCTGGTCTATTTAGTAGGCAATTTCTACACAGCAGTTACTAGGAGTAGGGCCAGGACCTGTGGAAGAGAAGGAAATGTATTAGTTACCAAACATTATTCACTGATTGTGGATTACAGTTTGCTCAGGAGCTAATAGAGGAGTTCTAGAACATCAGAACTGAAACTTTAAGTTTAGATATAACTCATTTCCCCCTTTGTTTTCTTTCATTTTTGATTTTGCAGTTTTGGAGACATTTATAGGAAAAGGAGATTTTCTGTGTTTCTGTTTGGGGGTGCATATTCTTGCAGTCTCTTTTTTGAAATCAGTCTCTCTCTGTCTCTCTCTCTCAACCCACTCCCTACATTCACACTGTATCCTTTATACACAAAGTATAGAATCTCAACCTCTGGGTATGCTTAGAACATGTCACTGCTAAGAATCCCACTCTGCCGCGTATGCTTAGAACATGTCACTGCTAGGAATCCCACTCGGCCGCATCATGGAATAAGTAATGTACAACCATGTGTAAGTAGAATGAAACAACAAAATAATTTCTTAAAACTGCATAGAGTTTGGATAATAAAAGGAAATAGAACAACATGTTTTTCTGTAAATAATAGTTAATTCACCAATACCACAATGCATACAAGTTAAATTTAAATAAGAAATCTAAACTCTCAAACGCACACAGAAATCAGTCTTATCACATTGAATCATACTGTTTATATACCTTATTTGGAGAGTGGCTTGCTTCATCCCAAATAAATGGAGATAGTCTAGGACAGTAGATTTAGAGCTTAAGTTATTATTCCTTTTTGTTTCTTTTCAACCTACTTTTAACAAAAATGCTAATGTATTTTATGAAGCTTTTTTTCTTTAAATAAATTAAAGTTTTCTTATATGTCCAACTATGATTTTTAAGTAATCTTGGGGACAGAACTTCTCCATTAAAATTTTATTATCAGTTTTATGAAGTTAGCAGTCTTGGAAGTTTAAGGTTCAAAAATAATATCCCAGAAGCTACCAGTTTCCAGTTCTACATGTAAGGAGATTAGAAGTCATCACTATGTCCTAAAAACAAATAAAAAGCTGAAGAAACTGAAAAATGAACAACTCTTCTTAAATCCATCAGAGAAGTGAGTCACAGGGCAAACTGCTGCCCAAAAAATAAGAGTGATTAGACTGACAGATTCAGAGAATCATAACTTACAGGAATGAAAACCTCTTTGGGAACCAGGATCAGGGTACAAAAACCTGAATTGTAATTTAAAACTTGGCTGAAGCTCTGTGTGAAAAGTCAAGAGTTAAAAACTCCAGGAGGGCCCCAGTTATGGGATGGGAGAGGCCCACACTTTTTTAAGTTTTACCTTCTGCAACCAACCAGCAGCGGGAGAGGGAAAGTATCAAGGAAGAGAGAGGGTAACCATTGTGAAATATACCACAAGAAGCATTCTGTTCTTCTTACAAAGTCTGCCCCCTGCATCCCCCCCCCAAAAAAAGGCTGGGTGCAGTGGCTCACTCCTATAGTCCCGGCACTTTGGGAGGCCGAGGAGGGCAGATCACGAGGTCAGGAGATCGAGACCATCCTGGCTAACACGGTGAAACCCGGTCTCTACTAAAAATACAAAAATTAGCTGGGCATGGTGGCGGATGTCTGTAGTCCCAGCTACTAGGGAGGCTGAGGCAGGAGAATGGCGTGAACCCAGGAGGAGGAGCTTGCAATGACCACTGCACTCCAGCCTGGGCGACAGAGTGAGACTCCATCTCAAAAAAAAAAAAAAAAAAAAAAAATTTTATCAGAGCCTAACCTACACATGTTTTTATCAGAGCCTAACCAACTTATATCTGATGGATATAAAAAGAGTTGTTGATTTTTCAGTTTCTTCAGCTTTTTATTTGTTTTTAGAACACAGTGATGACTTCTAATATCCTTACATGTAGAACTGGAAACTGGAAGTCTCTGGGATGTTATTTTTGAACTAAACTTGCAAGACTGCTAACTTCATAAAAACCGATAGTAAGATTTTAATGAATAAGTTCTGTTCCCAACTCTAGTCAGCCTCCTCTAGCCTTCCACATAGTTGAAGGGAAATATCGAACTCTGACCCCCTCTAACCATCCTGCACCAACTAAGGGAGTGGAAAAAAACTGAAAAGCATTTTTGACATTCACAGCTCAGAGGCACAGGCCTACTAAAAGACTGAGATCTAGTGATAGAACTATAGAATGTCCCCTCCCCCCGCGGCAAACACACACACCTTATCACCACATTACTAAAGTCTTACTTACCACAGGTCCTTTTATTCAGTACATCATGTTCATCTTTCAACTAAAATTTACAAGGTGTATTAAAAGGCAAAAAAACACAGTTTAAAGAAATGGAGCAAACGTCAGAACCAGACTCATATATGGAAGGTATGTTGGAATTATCAGACCGTGAATTTAAAACAATTATGTTAAATATGCTAACATCTCTAATGGAAAAAAATAGAAAACATGTAAGAACAGATGAGTATTATACATAGGATGAAAATCGTAAGAAAGAAATGCCTGATATCAAAAACACTGTAACAAATAAAGAATGCCTTTGATGGGCTTATTAGTAGGCTAGACAAAACTGAGAAAGTATCTGCAGGCTTGAGAATATGCCAGTAGAAACTTCTAAAACTGAAAAAGCAAAAAGAAAAAAATACTGAACAACAATGGAACAGAATATCCAAGAATTGTGGGGTCACTACAAAAGGTGTAACATACATGAAATGGGAATACCAAAAGGAAAAGGAAGACAGAAAGGAACAGAAGACATATTTGAAGCCATAATGACTAGGAATTTCCGCAAATGAATGTCAAGCACCAAGTCACAGATTCTGGAAGCCCAGAGAAGACCAAACAGGGTAAATGTTCAAACAAACTACACCTAGGCATATCATATTCAAACTTCAGAAAAATCAAAGATAAAGAAAAAAATATTGAAAGAAGACAGAGGAAAAACGACCTATAAAGGAGCAAAGGTAAGATTTACATCCAACTTCTCATCGGAAACCATGGAAGCAAGAATAGAGTGGCATGAAATATTTAAAATGTTGAGAGAGAGAAAAAACAAAAGCAAAAAACACCAGCCTTAGAATTCTGTATCCTGTGAAACCATCCTTGAAAAGTGAAGGAGAAATAAAGACTTTCACAGATAAACAAAAATGGAAGAACTTTTGTGCCAGTTGACTTGGTTTGCAAGAGATGTTAAAAGATGGTCTTCAGAGAGAAGGAAAATGATGTAGGTCAGAAACTCACATCTATATAAAAAAGGAAGAATATTTGAAAGGAAATACACAAGGGTAAAATCTTTTTTAAATTCTTAATTTATCTAATAGATAACAATTTGTTCAAATTAATAATAGCAATAATGTATTTATGACTATAGCTTATGTGTAAAGGAAATGAATGAGAGTAATAATATAAGAAATGGGAGGGAGGAATTAGAAATAATATTATAAAGTGTTTGCTCTACATATAAAGCCATATAGTATTATTTGAAAATGGACTTTGACTGGGCACAGTGGCTCACACCTGTAATCCCAGCACTTTGGGAGGTTGAGGTGGACGGATCACTTGAGGTCAGGAGTTCGAGACCAGCCTGGCCAACATGATAAAACCTATCTCTACCTAAAATACAAAAAATTAGCCAGCATGGTGGCAGACACCCGTAATCCCAGCTACTCAAGAAACTGAGGCAGGAGAATCATTTGAACTCAGGAGATGGAGGTTGCAGTGAGCCGAGATTGCACCACTGCACTCCAGCACTCCAGCCTAGACAAAAGAAGGAAAAAATGAAAAGAAAAGAAAGTAGATTTGTATTACTTGTAAATGCATGTTGTAAACTCTCAGGCAACCATTACAAAAATTTATAAAGAAGTATAATTGATATGCTAACAGAAAATTGAATCATATAAAATGCTCAATTAAAACCACAAAAGGCAGGAAAAGAATGGAAGACAAAAGTAGCAACAAAGAATAAGAGCAATGAATAGCAAACAGGAACAAGCATGATTGATATTAACCCATATATATCAATAATCACTTTATAGAGTGGGTCAAAAATAAGACCCAAATATGTGTTTTTTACAAGATACATATTGATGATGGAAAGAGATGGAGAATCCATTCTAACACTAATAAAAAGAAGGATAAATTAGCTATATTAATTTCAGACAGCAGACTTCTAACAATGAGTGTTATCAGGAATAAAGTGGAGCATTACATAATAATAAAAGGGTTACTTATTCAAAAAGACATGGCAATCCTTAATGTATTTGTGCCTAACAAAAGAACATTAAAATACATGAGTCAAGCCAGGCTCATTGGTATGCATCTGTAGTCCCAGCTACTCTGGAGACTGAATAGGACGATTGCTTAAGCCCAGGAGGCCAGCCTGGGAAACATAGACCCTTTTTCTTAAAAAAAGAACACACGAGTCAAAAACTGATAAAACTGTAAGGAGAAAGAGATAAATTTCATTTTTCTAGTTGGAACTTCATTTTCTAGTTGGAACCATCTATCCAAAATGGACAGAGACAGCAGGCAAAAATTCAGTAAAGACATAGTTGAACTCAACAGCATCATCAGTCAACTGGATATAATTGACATTTGTAGACTACTTCATCCCAAAAGGGCAAAATACAAATTCTGCTCCAGCTAATATGGAACATTCACGAAGATAGACTATATCCTGAGCCATAAAACACACTTTAATAAATTTAGAAGGATGCAATCTATGCTCTCAGACCACAGTGGATTTTAACTAAGAAATTAGTAAGAAAAACAGCTTTAACATCCCAAAATATTTAAAGATTAAACAATACACTTCAAAACAACACCGAATCGAAGAAGAACTCTCAAGAGAAATATAAAAATATTTTGAACAGCCAGACATGTTGGCTCACACCTGTAATCCCAGTACTTTGAGAGGCTGAGGCAAGCAGATTGCTTGAGCTCAGGAGTTTGAGACCAGCCTGGGCAACATGATGAAGCCCTGTCTCTACAAAGAAATACAAAAATTAGCTGAGTGTGGTGATGCATGCCTGTAGTCTCAGCTACTTGGGAGGCTGAGGTGGGAAGATTGCTTACCCCAGGAGGCAGAGGCTATAGTGAGCCAAGATCACACCACTATATTTCAGTGTGGGTGATAGAGTGAGACTCTGTCTCAGTAAAATAAAATAAAATAATAAAAAATACAAATACTTTGAACAAAACGAAACTACTACTTATCAAAATTTATGGGATGCAGCAAAAGCAATGCATAGAAGGAAATGTATAGTATTTGATAATATTTCTTAACAGAAAAAAAGAAAGATCTAAGATGAATAAATTAAGTTTCCACCTCAGGAAGCTAGAAAAAAATAGCTAATTGAATTCAAAGTAAGCAGAAGAAAATAAGTAATATAATTTGGAGTAGATATCAATACAATTAAAAACAGAAAATCAATAAATTCAATGAAACAAAAACCTGGTTCTTTGAAACGATCAACATAATTGATAAGCCTTTAGCCAAACTAAGAAAAAAATGTGAGAAGACATGCATTCCTTATATCAGAAATAAAAGAGAAGACATTGCTACAGATCCCATGGGCATTAAAAGGTTAATAAAGGAATACTATGAACAACTTTATGCCCACAAATTCAATAACCTAGATAAAAAGGACCAATTCCTTGAAAGACACAATCTGCCAAAACTCACAAGAAGAAATGGATCATATGAATAGGCCTATAACTATTAAAGAAATTGAATCAATGTTTCTTTCCAAAATAGAAAGTACCAGGCCCAGGTGGATTCACTGATGAATTCTATGAAACATTTAAGGACGAAATTATACAATTTTCTCAGCTATTTCTAGAAGACATAAGCAGAAGGAATACTTTCCAATTTATTCTATAAGGTCAGCATTCCTAATATCAAAAACTGGCAAAAAACATTTTAGAACCATTATCTACAGACCAATATCTCTCATACACATAGATGCAAAAATTCTTAACAAAATATTAACAAATTGAATTAAACAGCATATAAAAAGGATACACCATGGCCATCACCAAGTGGGATTTATCCCAAATATACAAGATTAGTTCATCATTCAAAAATCAAGTAATGTAATCCATCACATCAACAGGTTAAGGAAGAAAAATCACATGATCATATCAGTAGACGCAGAAAGGTATCTGACAAAATCCAATGCCCAGTCATGATTTAAAAAAAAAATGTATATATACACACACATATATATATGGGGGTGTGTGTGTGTCAGCAAGCTCGAATAGAATGGAAACTTCCTTAACTGGATAAAAACTATCTACTAAAATCCTACAGCTAACATTGTACTTATTGGTGAAAAACTAGAAGCTTTTCTTCTAAGATCAGTAACAAGGTAAGGATGCCTCTTCTTGCCACTTCTTTTCAACATTGTACTGGAAGTCCAACGAATTATGACAAAGAAAGTAAATAAAAGGTATACAGGTTAGGAAAGAAGAAATACATTTGTCTTTATTTACAGATCAGATGATTGTATAGGTAAAAATTCTAAAAGAATCATGTAAAAAAGAACTCCTGGAACAACTACTAAGTGAGTAAGTAGGCAGGATACAAGATTAATATACAAAAGTCAATTGTCTTCCTATGTGCCACAGTGAACAAATGGAATTTGAAATTAAAGACAGCACCATTTACATTAGCACCACAAAATTAACATCTTAGATGTGTCTAACAAAAATATATACAAGATCTATTTGAGTAATAACTATAAAATTCTGATGAAATAAATAAAAGAACTAAATAAATTGAGAAATATTTTATGTTCATGAAAGACTAGTATTGTCAGATGTCAGTTCTTCCTAACTTGATTCAATGCAATCCCAATCAAAATTCCTGAAAGTTATTTTGTGGATATGAACAAATTTATGTTAAAATTTGTTTGGGCAGGCAAAAGACCCAGAAAAGCCAACTCGACATTGAAAGAGAGAAACAAGATCAGAGAACTGACATTACCCAACTTCAAGACTTACTGTAAAGCTACAATGATCAGGACAATGTGGTATTGGTAAAAGACTAGACAAAGAGACCAATCAAACAGAATAGAGTCCAGAAATAGACCCACAAAAATATTGTTAACTGATCTTTGACAAAGGAATAAAAGCAATACAATGGAGCAAACATAATCTTTTCAACTAAACATGATGCCAAAACATATGGACATCCACATGCATGCAAAAAAAAAAAAAAAAGGAATCTATACATAGACCTTAAAACTTTCCACAAAACTACCTCAAAATTTATCATAGACTTGAATGTAAAACATAGAACTGTAAATGTAGATGGTAACATAGAAAATCTAGATGACCTTAGGTATGGTAAGGAGTTTTAGATATAACATCAAAGGTACACTCCATGAAAGAAATAATAGATAAACTTGATTTCCTTAACATTAAAATCTATGTTCTTCCATGCTGTTCCCGTCTGTAAAAGAGAAGGGAAAAATATCTATGCTCTGTGGAATACACTTTCAAGAGAATGAAAAGACAAGCAACAGATTGGAAGAAAATATTTGCAAAGGGACATATTTGATAAACTACTCTAAAACATAAAGCCTATTAAAAATATAATAATATCCCCATTCCTTCTGGGTTATAGTCAGTAGAGAACAGACACTAAGTAGCCAAGTGGGGGTGAACATAGTTTCATTAGTGGAGGGCCAGTACTTCCACCAACGAAAGACCTCCTTGGAAAACTGGAGTAAAGATAAGGCTTCTCTATAGATCATGTCTCTTCCTGTCTGGCAAGTTGATCCTTCAGAGCAGACTTTGAGTACCCAGTTAACTAGGAGGACGGACTTGCCTCAAAAACACTATCATAAGCAGACTGGAGTTCACTAGAGGGTGGAGAAGAGAAAAATGGACTGCTAGCCCTGCCTTTTAGTGGGGTCCTGATCCACGTGTGTTTACCACTGAGAATAACAAAGGAAAAGCAATGCAAAACGGAGACAGAAATGGATTTCTCACTTTTGAGGCAAAAGAATCCTACTGGTTCTAGGATATGGCTCAATAACTATGAGGTTCTCACCAATCAGGTTAACTACTTACTATTCCAATGTTGGCAAAGAGCAAATAGGAAATGAAAAGAATTGAAAACTTTTGTCTCTAACGTCAATGAACTGAAGGAGGGTTTTCACCTACAGTTTCACATTATAATGCTTTTTTATTCCCCAAGAAGTCATGCATTCAATTAAGTATGTTTGCTCAGTGGTTTTTACCCTGTCATAAGTAGAACTATTTATGCAATTGCTCTCTGTAACACCTTTCACAGCATCATATTTTAAAAGCTTTTAATAATGAGTATAACCGTGTACTGTAAATTAAGAAACCAGAAAGCTAACCATATCAATAAATACTAGAGAGCAAATAAAAAGTTTTAGAGCATTTATTTTAGAAAAGTTTTGTAGTATTATCCTAAAGATAAGAATATGTTTTTAAAAATTTGTAACTTCTCATAGACTATGTTTTTTAAAAACTCTAGCAGTCCCATATTAATTGCTTAGCCATATACTGCACCCAGCTGGGGCTCTGAGAATGGCACATTGAAAAGAATTATTAGGGACAACAAATTTTTCTGGTTGTTAGAAAAAAATTGTATTAGTGTTCTAAAAGTTCATAATTAAAGTATTCTCAAAAAAGTTCTCAACATTGGTGTTTAGGTGCTCTCCTGAACTAACATTAATACATCAAAATGTCATTTACTCAGCAAACATTTATTGAATACCTATATGGTTCTGTTTGCCGGAGAGCTAAAACAAAGTATCTACCCTCAACTACAAGCATAATAATAAATTCTTTAACCAGAATCCTGTTTGTAATGCTCTTGTTAAGATTCCTCACACTCAGTGTAGTCAAAAGTATCTTCACCTTCTCACTAAAAAACTCTGCTCCTTCTAGTTTTCTTTCTTTTTTTTTTGTTTTTTTTTTTGTTTGTTTGTTTGTTTGTTTTTTTAAGTTATGATATTGTCTCAGTTATACAGCCTAGAGGGCTCATAAACATCTTTGACTTGGCTTTTTTTCCTCATGCTATCATTCATTTTGTTTATAAGCCCTATCAATTCCACTTCCATAACATTTCCATTTCTCTCTCTCTCTCTCTTTTTTTTTTTTTTTCCTTTTTTTGGAGGCAGGCTCTCACTCTGTTGCCCGGGCTGCAGTACAGTGGCACCATCACAACTCGCTGCAACCTTGAATTCCTGGGCTGAAGCGATCCTCCTGCCTCAGCCTACTGAGTAGCTGGGACTGCAGGCACATGTCACCATACCTGGATAATTTTTTTAATTTTTTGTAGAGACAGCATCGCCCTAAGTTTCCCAGGCTGGTCTTCAACTTCCGGGCTCAAGCCATCTTCCAGCCTTGGCCTCCCAAAGTTCTGGAATTACAGACAATAAACCATTGCACCCAGCCCATAACATTTCTTATGTTTACTTTACTCCTAAAATTTAGCAAAGCATTCAAGACACTTCATGTTTCAATTATGAATTTTCTTTCCACATACACCTGCAAAAATATCTCACTTCATCCAGACAAATTTACTTACCTCTCAATGTGCTCTTGACTTCACGTTGCTATATTTGTGTCCGTCCTATCCCTTAACTTAGCATGTCCTTATTCTTTGCCTATTGACATTTCATCTTTCAAGAATCTATGATTTTTTTTCCAGATTTTCCAGTTTTACTTTGGCACTTATGCCATTTTAATTTGTACAACATTTCTGTCTTTTTTATTAAATGAATTGTAAGTTCCTTCAAATCAGGGATTAGCTCTTTATGATTGGGACCTACCCTCACATATAAATAGTCATTCAGAAACCATGTATTAAATTATCTAATGTAATATAAATTAGTTATTACTTCAAATGAGATGTCATGAAAACTATTGATGACTGTTAAGAAATGATAATATCTTTAAATTTCAGAAGAGACTTAATTTCTTTATTTTAAAGTAGAAGTTCAAAGTAAATCAATACTGATATCTACATTCAAGACCTAGAATATGATATTGTTTAGTAAATATTATCCTTCATCTCTGGAGTATGAAAAGGACCATATAACTGGTGAAATTGCTGGGTTTTTTAAATCTGACTAAGTGTATTAACCAAATCCAGTGAACATTTCTGTCTGCATCTTATTCAAGATCTTTGCAGCTTTTGACACCAATGACCACTCTCTTATTGAAACACTGTCTTTTTTTCTAATTCTGAGGCACCACTTACTGGTTTTCCTGTTCCCTCACTGCGTCTTCCTTTCTTGTCTTCCGTATTCCATTCTTCTTTTCCTAACTTCTAAATACCACTCAGGACTTAGACCTGGGCCTTTTCCTCTTTTCCTTTTATATGGTTTGTCTATGTGGTCTTATCAATGTCCAAGATATCATATTAACACATACGACCTTCTAATTTAAACATTATCTGGCCAGGCGCAATAGTTGACTCCTGTAATCCCAGCACTTTGGGAGGCTGAGGCGGGCAGATCACCTGAGGTTGGGAGTTCAAACTAGCCTGGCCAACATGGTGAAACCCCATCTCTACTAAAAAATACAAAAATTAGCCAGTCATGGTGGTATGCGCCTGTAGTCCCAGATACTCAAGAGGCTGAAGCAGGAGAATCACTTGAACCCGGGGAGCAGAGGTTGCAGTGAGCTGAGATTGCGCCACTGCACTCTAGCCTGAAAAAAACAAACACACACACACACACACCCAATATATATATATATATATATATATATATATATATATATATATATTCTTTATAGATATAGTTCCTGTGTACCATTTTCCAACCTCATTCCCCTCCTTTTCCTGGAGGCACCAACTGTACAGATAAAAGCAGAAATTAATGTCGGTAGCAGTGTGTTCATTATGTGTCTATGCGTGCATGACAAAGGAAGTTTAAAAACCGAGTTCCCAGCTTCTACGTTGGGAAAGTAAAATTAATAATGTTAGAAATTCTTCAAACATGGGGTGACTTATTAAAACCTGCTCAGGCCAGGTGCCATGGCTGATGCCTGTAATCCCAACACTTTGGGACACCAAGGTGGAAGAATCATTTGAAGCCAAGAGTTTGAGGCCAGCCTGGGCAACATAGTGAGACTTCGTCTCTACAAAATAAAAACTTTTTTAAATTAGCTAGGCACTGTTGTATGTGCCTGTAGTCCAAGCTACTCAGGAGGCTAAGGCAGAGGGTCCCTGGAGCCCAGGAGTTCAAGGATGCTGTGAGCTATATGATCATGCCACTATTCCAACCCAGGCAACAGGGCAAGACCCTGTCTCTTTAAAAATAGTAAAATAAAATAAAAGCTGCTTGGGCAAACTGTTAAATGTTTGCTTCTATTCCTGAGATCCCAGCTGGTCAAGAATTTTTTTAGAATACATTACTAGATTTACTATTATTTTAATTTAGATGTTTGTATCTAAGCTTAGTTTGGCCTCCAATTTTCTTGGATTATAATGATCTTAAATATTTATATTGCATTTATGTTAGCTTCACAAAATGAATTGAAGGTGTTGCCTCTTTTTCAATTCTCTGAAATTATTTTTATATGAGAGTGCTTATTTGTATGTTCTTTGAATGTTTGGTAGAACTTTCATATTAAAGTATCTCATACTAGTGGGTATTTTCTATGAGAAATTATTTACTGATTTAATTTTTAAAAATAGATACAGGAATATTCAGGTGTCCCATTTCTTCTTGACTAAGTGTTTATAAATTACAGTAGCCAAGGAAGTTGTTCATTTCACTTATGTTTTTAGACTGTTGTCATATATACATCTATAGCATTCACTTTATTATTTTTTCACTCATATTTTATGTTATACCTCATTTTTTATTCCTAATATTGCTTATTTATGCCTTCTCTTTTTAATTAATCAATCTTACCAGAAGTGTGCCGATTTTATTATTCTTTTCAAAAAATCAGCATTTGGTTTTGTGAATCTTGCCTATTGTTTCTTTGTTTTATAGTTTATTAATGTCTATTTCTCCTTTTAGCCTTATTTCCTTTAATTTATTTCATTTAGGTTTACTCTGATTTTTTTTAGACAGAGTCTTGCTCTGTTGCCCAGGCTGGAATGCAGTGGCCCCATCTCAGCTCACTGCAACCTCTGCCTCCCGGGCTCAAGCAATTCTTCTGCCTCAGCCTCCTGAGTAGCTGGGATTACAGGCACCCACCACCACACCCAGCTAATTTTTGTATTTTCAGTGGAGACAGGGTTTTCACCATGTTGTCCAAGCTGGTCTAGAACTCCGGACCTCAGGTAATCCGCCCACCTTGGCTTCCCAAAGTGCTGGGATTACAGGCCTGAGCCACCATGCCCAGTCTGTTTTTCTCTTTCTAAACTTGTAAGGTGAACACTGAACTAATTTTCAGCCTGTCTATTTTTCAATGTAAACATTTAAAGATATAAATTACCCTTTCAGTACTGCCTCAGCTCTATCTCACAAGTTTTGTTATGTAGTATTTCACTCCCAAATATTTTCTGATTTTTGTTTTCATGTCTTCTTTGACTCAAAACTTATTTAAAGGTCTGCCTTTAGTTTGAAAATGAAAGAAATTTACATTTTTTTCTAGTATAAATTGCATTTTGGTTACAGAGTATAAGCCGCATGTTATGTTTGTTTATTTGTTGTGATTTGATTCATAGGCTAGTATAGGTTCAGTTCTCCTAAGACTTTAGCAGGCTTCAAAGTATATATATTCTCTAATTTGAGGGTACAGAAGTCTATATATTTCCTTTAAATTAAGCTTTTTTAATACAGTTGTTAAAATCTGAGATAGTCTTACTACTTTTTGCTTATCATTGACTCAGAGGTTTAGTTTCTTCAAGGGTGAGGATTTAGCCATTTTTCTTTGTAATTCTGTCAATTTATGCTTCATATATTTTAAGGTTGAATTGTTACATGCATACATGTCTTTATGTAATGACTTATTCCTCAGAATGTTTTTTGTCTTAAATTCTAGTTTTTGTTATGACAATAGCTGTATCAGCCATATATTGATTAATATTTGTTTTATTTATCATTTACTCTTCTCATGCCTTCAGAATTTGGTGTCTTCATGTTTTTAACTATTACAGGTTATACCTGGATTTTCATGTTTTTAATCCAGTTTTCAAGTGTCTGTCTTTAACTAATTTAGACCATGTAAGTTTATTGTGTTTATTGATAAATTTATATTTACTTCTGTCATCATATTTTGTGCTTTCTCTTAACCATTTTGTTTCTCTAATTCTTTTCCCCAATGCATTCTATTAGATTGATCAAGGTTTTTCCCCTCTATTTGTTTAAAAGTTGTACGTTCTAGTTCTATTCTATTCATGATTACCCTTGAAATTTTAAATGTGTACTTGAATTAACAAGTAATAAAAAACCTAATTTTAAAATTAAAATCTCTAGTTTCCTCTAGAAGGATTCTTTAATTTTGATCACCCTCATTCATCTCCAACTTATTGTTTTCCAGTAGTTTTCTTCCAATTTATATTTTATCAGCTTTTTTGAGGTATAATGTACAGACCACAAAATTTATTTATTTTAAATGCACATTTTGATGAGTTTTGGTAAATTTATACAGTTGTACAACAATTACAAAACTTCAGTTTTTGAATACTTACATAATCTCAAAAAATTTCCTCATGCTCATTTGAATTAAATCCTCACTCCTACCTCCCCAAGTCCCAAGTAACAAATGATCTGCTTTCTTTATAGTTTTGCCTTCCATAAAAAGTTACATAGATTGGCCGGGCACGGTATGCTCATGCCTGTAATCCGAGCACTTTAGGAGGCCGAGGCGAGCAGATCACTTAAGCCCAGGAGTTCGAGACTAACCTAGGCAACATGGTGAAACCCCATCTCTACTAATAATGCAAAAATTAGCTGGGCATGATGGCGCACCTGTAGTTTGAGCTACTCGAAGGCTTAAGTGGGAGGATGGCCTGAGCCCAGGAGGTGGAGGTTGCAGTGAGCCAAGATCGTGCCACTGCACTCCAGCCTGGGTAACAGAGCCAGACGCTGTCTCAAAAAAAAAAAAAAAAAAAAAGTTAAATAGATTAACATACAATATGTAGTCTTATGTACCTGACTTTCAGTTAGCAGTATGTTTTGGAGTTCTAAACAAACTGTTGAGTGTATGTGTGGGCAATCCATCCATTTTATGATCATGACCCACACTGTGGTTATCCATTCAGCAGTTGATGTAATTTGCACTGTTTCCAGTTTGGAGTTATTATACACAATGCTGCTATCAACATTTGGATAGACATATTTTTACTTCCTTTGGAAACAGAATTGATGGGATTGTATTGTATAAGTATGTTTAATTTTTTTGTTGTTGTTGTTAAGAAATGAGGTCTCACTATGTTATCCAGGCTGAACTTTAACTCATAGGTTCAAGCAATTCTCCCACCTCAGCCTCTGGGTAGCTGGGCCTACAGGCACTCAGCACTATGCCCAGCTAAATTTTTAATGATACTGCCAATTTATTTTCCAAAGTGACTGTACTGTTTTATGTTCCTAGCAGTAATGTGTAGTGATTCTGGTTTCCTCACATCCTCATCAATACTTGGTATGATTAATCCTGTTATTTTAGCCATTCTAGTGTGTTTATAGAGTTATCTCAGTTTGGTTTTAATTTGCATTTCACCTGGCTTATTTGCATTTATTCATATACCTTCTTTGATGAAGTATCTATTGAAATCTTTTGCCTACTGTAAAAATTAGGTTTTTTTATTCTTATAAAAGTTCTTTATTTATTCTAAATGTAAGTTATGCTATTTTTTTTGTTGTTGTTGGTTTTTTGGTCTTTGTTTTTGTTTTTTTGAGACAGGATCTCACTCTGTCACCCAAGTTGCAGTGCAGTGGCTCCATCACAGCTCATGTAGCCTTGACCTCCTGGGCTCACATGATCCTTGAACCTCAGCCTCCTAGGTAGCTAGCTCTACAGGCACCTGCCACCATGCCCAGCTAATTTTTAAATTTTTTGCAGAGACAGGATTTTGCCATGTTGTCCAAGTGATCTCAAACTCCTGGGCTGAAGTGATCCTCATGCTTTGGCCTCCCAAAGTGCTGGGATTACAGGCATGAGCAACCACATCTGGCCTAATATAAGTTCTTTATCAGATATATATTTAGCAGTATTTTCTCCCAGTCTATAGCTTTCCATTTCATTTATTTTTTAATTTTTTTATTATTATTATACTGTAAGTTCTAGGATACATGTGCACAATGTGCAGGTTTGTTACATATGTATACATGTGCCATGTTGGTTGCTGCACCCATTAACTCGTTATTTACATTAGGTGTATCTCCTAATGCTATCCCTCCCCTCTCCCCCCCACCCCACAACAGGCCCCAGTGTGTGATGCTCCCCGCTCTGTGTCCAAGTGTTCTCATTATTCAATTCCCACCTATGAGTGAGAACGTGCAGTATTTTGTTTTCTCTTCTTGCAATAGTTTGCTCAGAATGATGGATTACAGCTTCATCCCCTATAAAGGACATGAACTCATCCTTTTTATGGCTGCATAGTATTCCATGGTGTATATGTGCCACATTTTCTTAATCCAGTTTATCATTGATGGACATTTGGGTTGGTTCCAAGTCTTTGCTATTGTGAATAGTGCTGCAATAAACATACAGGTACATGTGTCTTTATAGTAGCATGATTTATAATCCTTTGGGTATATACCCAGTAATGGGATCACTGGGTCAAGTGGTATTTCTAGTTCTAGATCCTTGAGGAATTGCCACACTGTCTTTCCACAATGGATGAACTAGTTTACACAACCACCAACAGTGTAAAAGTGTTCCTGTTTCTCCACATCCTCTCCAGCATCTGTTGTTTCCTGACTTTTTAATGATCACCATTCTAACTGGTGTGAGATGGTATCTCTTTGTGGTTTTGATTTGCATTTCTCTAATGACTGGTGATGATGAGCATTTTTTTCATGTGTCTGTTGGCTGCATAAATGTCTTTTTTGAGAAGTGTCTGTTCATATCATTCACCCACTTTTTGATGGGGTTGTTTGAATTTTTCTTGTAAATTTGTTTAAGTTCTTTGTAGATTCTGGATATTAGCCCTTTGTCAGATGGGTAGATTGCAAAAATTTTCTCCCATTCTGTAGGTTGCCTGTTGTCTCTGACAGTCAGTCATTTCTTTTGCTGTGCAGAAGCTCTTTAGTTTAAGTAGATCCCATTTGTCTATTCTGGCTTTTGTTGCCATTGCTCTTGGTGTATTAGTCATGAAGTCCTTGCTCATGCCTGTGTCTTGAATGGTATTGTCTAGGTTTTCTTCTAGGGTTTTTACGGTTTTAAGTTTAACATTTAAACCTTTAATCCATCTTGAATTAGTTTTTGTATGAAGTGTAAGGAAGGCATGCAGTTTCAGCTTTCTATGTAAGCCTAGCCAATTTTCCCAGCACCATTTATTAAATATGGAATCCTTCCCCCATTTCTTGTTTTTGTCAGGTTTGTCAAAGATCAGATGGTTGTAGATGTGCGTTGTTATTGAGGACTCTGTTCTATTCCATTGGTCTATATCTCTGCTTTGGTACCAGTGCCATGCTGTTTTGGTTGCTGTAGCCTTGTAGTATAGTTTGAAGTCAGGTAGTATGATGCTTCCAGCTTCTTTTTGTTTAGGATTGTCTTGGCAATGCAGGCTCTTTTTTTGTTTCCATATGAACTTTAAAGTAGTTTTTTCAAATTCTGTGAAGAAAGTCATTGTCTTTTTTGTTGTGTCTCTGCCAGGCTTTGGTATCAGGATTATGCTGGTCTCATAACATGAGTTATGGAGGATTCCCTCTTTTTCTAGTGATTGGAATCATTTCTGAAGGAATGGTACCAGCTCCTCTTTGTACCTCTGGTAGAATTCGGCTGTGACTCCATCTGGTCCTGGACTTTTTTTGGTCGGTAGCTTGATTGGATGCCATTGAATCTATAAATTACCTTGGGCAGTATAGCCATTTTCACAGTATTGATTCTTCCATGCTATTCCATGAGCACAGAATATTCTTCCATTAGTTTGTGTCCTCTTTTATTTCATTGAGCAGTGGTTTGTAGTTCTCCTTGAAGAAGTCCTTCACACCCCTTGTAAGTTGGATTCCTAGGTATTTTATTCTCTTTGTAGCAATTGTGAATGGAAGTTCACTCATGGTTTGGCCCTCTGTTTGTCTGTTATTGATGTATAGGAATGCTTGTGATTTTTGCACATTGATTTTGTATCCTGAGACTTTGCTGAAGTTGCTTATCAGCTTAAGGAGATTTTGGGCTAAGACGAAGGGGTTTTCTAAATATACAATCATGTCATCTGCAAACAGGGACAATTTGACTTCCTCTTTTCCGAACTGAATACCCTTTATTTCTTTCTCCTGCCTGATTGCCCTAGCCAGAACTTCCAACACTATGTTGAATAGTAGTAGCGAGAGAGGACATCCCAGTCTTGTGCCAGTTTTCAAAAGGAATGCTTCCAGTTTTCGCCCATTCAGTATGATATTGGCTGTGGGTTTGTCATAAATAGCTCTTATTATTTTGAGATACGTTCCATCAATACCTAGTTTACTGAGAGTTTTTAGCATGAAGGACTGTTGAATTTTGTCAAAGGCCTTTTCTGCATCTATTGGATAATCATGTGGTTTTTGTCTTTGGTTCTGTTTATGTGATGGATTACGTTTATTGATTTGCATTTCTTGAACCAGCCTTGCGGCCCAGGGATGAAGCCCACTTGATCGTGGTGGATAAGCTTTGTGATGTGCTGCTGGATTCGGTTTGCCAGTATTTTATTGAGGATTTTCGCATTGATGTTCATCAGGGATATTGGTCTAAAATTGTCTTTTTTGTTGTGTCTCTGCCAGGCTTTGGTATCAGGATTATGCTGGTCTCATAACATGAGTTATGGAGGATTCCCACTTTTTCTAGTGATTGGAATCATTTCTGAAGGAATGGTACCAGCTCCTCTTTGTACCTCTGGTAGAATTCGGCTGTGACTCCATCTGGTCCTGGACTTTTTTTGGTCGGTAGGCTCTTTATTATTGCCTCAATTTCAGAGCCTGTTATTGGTCTACTCAGGGATTCAAATTCTTCCTAGTTTAGTCTTGGGAGGGTGTATGTGTCCAGGAATTTATCCATTTCTTCTAGATTTTCTAGTTTATTTGCATAGAGGTGTTTATAGTATTCTCTGATGGTAGTTTGTATTTCTGTGGGATCGGTGGTGATATCCCCTTTATCACTTTTTATTGCATCTATTTGATTCTTCTTTCTTTTCTTTTTTATTAGTCTTGTTAGTGGTCTATCTATTTTGTTGATCTTTTCAAAAAACCAGTTCCTGGATTCATTGATTTTTAAAAGGGATTTTTGCGTCTCTATCTCCTTCAGTTCTGCTCTCTGATCTTAGTTATTTCTTGCATTCTGCTAGATTTTGATTTTGTGTGCTCTTGCTTCTCTAGTTCTTTTAATTGTGATGTTAGGGTGTCAATTTTAGATCTTTTCTGTTTTCTCTTGTGGGCATTTAGTGCTATAAATTTCCCTCTACACACTACTTTAAATGCGTCCCAGAGATTCTGATATGTTGTGTCTTTGTTCTCATTGATTTCAAAGAACATCTTTATTTCTACCTTCATTTTGTTATTTACCCAGTATTCATTCAGGAGCAGGTTGTTCAGTTTCCATGTAGTTGAGTGGTTTTGAATGAGTTTCTTAATCCTGAGTTCTAATTAGATTGCACTGTGGTCTGAGAGACAGTTTGTTGTGATTTCTGTTCTTTTACATTTGCTGAGGAGTTCTTTGCTTCCAACTATGTGGTCAGTTTTGGAATAAGTGTGATGTGGTGCTGAGAAGAGTGTATATTATGTTGATTTGGGGTGGAGAGTTCTGTAGATGTCTGTTAGGTCTGCTTGGTACAGAGTTGAGTTCAATTCCTGGATATCCTTGTTAACTTTCTGTCTCGTTGATCTGTCTAATGTTGACAGTAGGTGTCAAAGTCTCCCATTATTATTGTGTCTAAGTCTCTTTGTAAGTCTCTAAGGACTTGCTTTATGAATCTAGGTGCTCCTGTATTGGGTGCATATATATTTAGGATAGTTAGCTCTTCCTGTTGAATTGATCCCTTTACCATTATGTAATGGCCTTCTTTGTCTCTTTTGATCTTTGTTGGTTTAAAGTCTGTTTTATCAGATACTAGGATTACAACCCCTGCCGTTTTTTGTTTTCCATTTGCTTGATAGATCTTCCTCCATCCCTTTATTTTGAGCCTATGTGTGTCTCTGCACATGAGATGGGTCTCCTGGATACAGCAAATTGATGGGTCTTGACTCTTTATCCAATTTGCCAGCCTGTGTCTTTTAATTGGAACGTTTAGTCCATTTACATTTAGGGTTAATATTGTTATGTGTGAAACTGATCCTGTCATTATGATGTTAGCTGGTTATTTTGCTTGTTAGTTGATGCAGTTTCTTCCTAGCATCAATGGTCTTTATATTTTGGCATGTTTTTGCAGTGGCTGGTACTGGTTGTTCCTTTCCCTGTTTAGTGCTTCCTTAAGGAGCTCTTGTAGGGCAGGCCTGGTCGTGACAATATCTCTAAGCATTTGCTTGTCTGTAAAGGATTTTATTTCTCCTTCACTTATGAAGCCTAGTTTGGCTGGATATGAAATTCTGGGTTGAAAATTCTTTTCTTTAAGAATGTTGAATATTGGTCCCCATTCTCTTCTGGCTTGTAGAGTTTCTGTGGAGAGATCCGCTGTTAATCTGCTGGGCTTCCCTTTGTGGGTAACCTGACCTTTCTCTCTGGCTGCCCTTAACATTTTTCCCTTCATTTCAACCTTGATGAATCTGACAGTTATGTCTTGGGGTTGCTCTTCTCGAAGACTATCTTTGTGGTGTTTTCTGTATTTCCTGAATTTGAATGTTGGCCTGCCTTGCTAGGTTAGGGAAGTTCTCCTGGATAATATCCTGAAAAGTGTTTTCCATCTTGGTTCCATTCTCCCTGTCACTTTCAGGTACACCAATCAGCCGTAGATTTGGTCTTTTCACATAGTCCCATATTTCTTGGAGGCTTTGTTCATTTCTTTTTACTCTTTTTTCTCTAAACTTCTCTTCTCGTTTTATTTCATTCATTTTATCTTCAATCACTGATACCCTTTCTTCCACTTGATCGAATTGGCTATGCGTGCGTGCATCACGTAATTCTCGTGCCATGGTTTTCAGCTCCATCAGGTCATTTAAGGTCTTCTCTATGCTGTTTAATCTTGTTAGCCATTCATCTAATCTTTTCCAAGGTTTTTAGCTTCCTTGCCTTGGGTTTGAGCATCCTCCTTTAGCTCGGAGAAGTTTGTTATTACCAACCTTCTGAAGCCTGCTTCTGACAACTTGTCAAATTCATTCTCTGTCCAGCTTTGTTCCATTGCTAGTGAGCAGCTGCGATCCTTTGGAGGAGAAGAGGCGCTCTGGTTTTTACAATTTTCAGCTTTTCTGCTCTGGCTTCTCCCCATCTTTGTGATTTTATCTACCTTTGGTCTTTGATGATGGTGACCTACAGATGGGATTTTGGTGTGGATGTCCTTTTTGTTGATGTTGATGCTATTCCTTTCTGTTTGCTAGTTTTCCTTCCAACAGGTCCCTCAGCTGCAGGTCTGTTGGAGTTTGTTGGAGGTCTACTGCAGACCCTGTTTGCCTGGGTATCACCAGCGGAGGCTGCAGAACAGCAAATATTGCTGCCTGATCCCTCCCTCTGGAAGCTTCGTCTCTGAGGGGCACCTGGCTATGTGAGGTGTCAATCGGCCCCTACTGGCAGCTCTGTCCATTCTCAGAGCTCAAAGTCCGTGCTGGGAGAACCACTGCTCTCTTCATAGCTGTCAGACAGGGACGTTTAAGTGTGCAGAAATTTCTGCTGCCTTTTGTTCAGCTATACCCTGCACCCAGAGGTGGAGTCTACAGAGGCAGGCAGGCCTCACTGAGCTGTGGTGGAGCTCAAAGGAGCTTCCCAGCTGCTTTGTTTACCTACTCAAGCCTCAGCAATGTCAGATGCCCCTCCCCCAGCCCAGGCTGCAGCCTTGCAGTTCAATCTTGGACTGCTGCGCTAGCAGTGAGTAAGGCTCTGTAGCTGTGGGACCCGCTGAGCCAGGAGTGGGATATAATCTCCTGGTGTGCCATTTGCTAAGACCATTGGAAAATCACAATATTAGGGTGGGAGTGTCCCAATTTTCCAGGTACCATCTGTCACAGCTTCCGTTGGCTAGTAAAGGAAAATCCCCCATCCCCTTGCATCACTTCCTGGGTAAGGTGACACCCCGCCCTACTTCGGCTCACCCTCTGTGGGCTGCACCCACTGTCCAACAAGTTCCAGTGAGATGAACCAGGTACCTCAGTTGGAAATGCAGAAATCACCTGGCTTCTGCGTTGATCACACTGGGAGCTGCAGACCAAAGCTGTTCCTATTTGACCATCTTGGAACAATCCTCTCTTGACATTTATTCAAGAAATATTTGAAAAGCAAAGATGTCATCATTTTGATGAAGTCCCAGTTTATCAGTTTTTCTTTTATGGATCATGTTTTTGGTATTATATCTAAGAAACCTTTGCTTAGTCCAAGGTCACGAATATTTTCTCCTGTATTTTTTCCTAGACGTTTTACAGTTTTAGCTCTTACAATTAGGTCTATCATCCATTTTAGTTAATTTCCGTATATGACCTAAGGATCTAGGTTTAGTTTTTGTAAATGAATAACCAATTCTTATAGAATCATTTATAGAAAGAACATCTTTTTCCTATTGAATTGTCTTAGCATCTTTGATGAAAATCAATTGACTTTCATCAAATGAAAGTGGGTTGGATTCTGAACTCCCCTTAATTCCATTGATCGATCTATCTCTCTTAATGCAGATTCTACACTGTCTTAACTACTTTTGCTTTACACTGAATTTTAAAATAAGGCAGTATTAAGTACTCTAACTTCATTCTTACTTAGCAAGATTGTTTTGGCTATTCTAGATATTATTGTATTTCTATATGATTTTAGAATCAGCTTGTCAATTTTTCCAATAATCTTTCTAGATTTTTGGCAGGAATTGCAGTTAATTTGTAGATCAATTGACATCTAACAATATTGAGTCATCTAATCCATTAACATGATATATCTCTCCATTTGTTTAGGCACTTATCTGAGTGATGTTTTTTAGTTTTCAGTGCAAAGGTTTTGCACTTATTTTGTTAAAGGTTTTCCTAATTATTCTATTATTGCTATAGTTTGAGTGTCCCTACCAAAACTCATGTTGGAATGCTTAAGAGGTGGGGCCTAACGGGAAGTGTTTGGGTCTTGGGAGCTCTTCTTTTGTGGGCAGCTTGGTACTATTCTTACACTAGTGAGTGAGTTCTCACTCTTGTGAGACTAGATTAGTTCTCTCAGGAATGGATTAGTTACCATGAAAATGAGTTCCTATACAGTGAGGTCACGCTTCATGCTTGGCCCCTTGGTACATGCCTACTCTCCTTTAACCTTCTTCTACCATGTTGTGACACAACACTAAAGCTTTGACCAGAACCCAAGCAGATGCCAGTGTCATGCTTTCCAGCCTGCAGAACTGCAAGCCAAATATATCTCTTTATAAATTACTCAGTCTCCGGTAGTCTGTTATAGCAACACAAAACGGACTAAGACAGAGAATTGGTACTGAGAGTGGGATGTTGCTATATAGATACTCGAAAATGCAGAAGCCTCATTGGAACTGGGTAATGGGCAGAGGCTGGAAAAGTTTGAAGGAGCAGAGTAGAAAAAGACTGTATTGTCATAAACAGAGCATTAAGTATAATTTTGTTGAGGACTCAGAAGACAACAAAAAGATGAGAGAAAGTTTAGAATTTCTTAGAGATTGGTTCAGTAGTCATTACCACACTGCTGATAAAAATATGGACAGCAAAGGCCATTCTAATGAGATCTCAGATAGAAATGAGGAACAAGGTATTAAGAACTGGAGACAAAGTCATCCTTGTTACACTGTAGCAAAAATTTGGCTGTCTTGTATCTAAGGCTTTGTGCCCTAAGGTTTTGTGGAAGGCTAGACGTAAGAGTGATGAACTAGGGTACCTGGCAGAAGCAATTTCTAAGCAAAATATAGAGCAGCTATGTATCTACTGTTTACTACATTCAGTGAAATGCAAAATGAAAGGGAAGCAAGCATAAAAATTTGAAAATTAATAGCCTGGCCATGTGGTAGAGAATGAAAGAGCATTTTCAGGAGAGGAGTCCAAGGTTGCAGCAGAACAACAAATACTAAAGAGATTAGCACTGAGAGAAGAAAGCCAGTTGATAATTATTGAGACAATTTTTTAAAGACCTTTGAAGGCATTTCAGAAATTTTAGAGTTTGCCTCTCCAGAGGTCTAGGAGGACAGAATGGTTTTAAGAGACAGGACCCATGCATCACTGCCCTGTGTAGCTGTTTTGAGATCCTGCTCCCCAAATATTGGCACAGCCCTCAGCAGCCACCCCAGCCATGGCACAATCATACCCAGGTGTGGCTCAGGCTGCCACCCCACAAGATACAAACCATAAACCTTGGTGCCAAACAGTCGTGGATCAAGCAGCCTCAGATGCAGCTCATGACACCACTCTGGAGGGTGCAAGCGGTAAGCCTTGATGGCATTTACAACCATGTGGTACTAGTTTTGCAGATGTGCAGAATACAAGAGAAGTGGAGGCATGGCGGCTTCCACCTAGATTTTAAGGAATGTACTGAAAAGACTGGGAGTTCAGGTAGAGACTTGTTGCAGGGCCAGAGCCACTGCAGTGTACCTCGTATAAGACAATGCTGAGCAGAAAAATGGGGGGTTGGAGCTGCCAGAAAGAGCCTGTACCAGGGCAATGCCTGGTGAATCCATGAAAGTGGACCACCACTGGGACTCCAGAACTAGAGAGTCATTGCCAACATACAACCTCAGCCTGGAAAAGCCACAGGTAACAAACTCCAACCAGTGAGAGCAGCCATGTGGCTATGCCCAACAAAGCAGCGGAGGTGGGGCTGCCCAAGGCTTTAGGGATAAAACTCCCCACTGTGCCCAGGAGGCAGCACATGGAGTGGATAATTATTCTGGAGCTTTAAGATTTAGTACCTGCCCTGCTGAGTTTTGAACTTGCTCAAGGCTTGTCACCTCTTTATTCTTTTGGCCTATTTCTCCCTTTTGGAATGGGACTGTCTGCCATATGACTATTCCACCATTGTATCTTGGAAGTAAATAACTTGTTTTTTTATTATTATTATTATTATTTTACAGGCTCATAGCTAGAAGGAACTTGCCTTGAGCTTTATATGAGACTTTGGACTTTGACC
This sequence comes from Piliocolobus tephrosceles, assembly GCF_002776525.5. NCBI lineage: Eukaryota > Metazoa > Chordata > Mammalia > Primates > Cercopithecidae > Piliocolobus > Piliocolobus tephrosceles. The sequence continues at coordinate 82,794,554 of NC_045436.1, read as the reverse complement.
TTTGAATTGGTACTGGAATACGTTAAGACTTTGCAGACCATTAGGATTGAATAATTATATTTTACAGTGTAAGAGAGACATGAGTTTGGGGTTCCAAGGGTGGAATGCCATGGTTTCAGTGTCTCTGCCAAAAATCATGTTGGAACTTTTAAGAGGTAGAGCCTAATGGGAGATGCTCGGGTCATGGGAACTCTGCCGTTTTGAGCAGCTTGGTGCAGTTCTCATATAGTGAGTGAGTTCTTGTTGTCATGAAACTGGATTGGTTCCTGTGGGAATACATTAGTTACCCTGAGAATGGATTATTATAAAGCAACCCATTGTACAAAGTTGTACCTTGTGTTTGGCCTCTTGGCACATTCCCACTTCCTCTTTGGTCTTCTGCCATGTTTTGATGCACTACTAAAGTCCTCACCAGAAGCTAAGCAGATGCTGGCGCCATGCTTCTTGAACTTCCCAATCTGGAGAAACATGAGCTAAATAAACCTCTTTATACAGTCTCAGACATTCTATTATAACAACATAAAACAAACTAAGACGTTTATTTTTTATGCTATTGTGATTGGAATTGTTTTCTTTATTTCATCTTTGTATTGTTTATTGCTACCATATACACAACTGATTTTTGTATATTGATCATATACTCTACAAACTTGCTAAGCCCCCCCTTAGTTCTAGTAAGTTTGGGAGGGGGTGTGGTATGTGGGTGTGTGTGTGGGTGTGTTCCTCAGGATTTTCTGTATACAAGGCTAATAATAAAAAGAGTTGTCTTTTCTCCATACCTTTTTTTCCTTAACTATTACACAAACTAAGACCTATGGTGCATTGTAAAATAGAAGTGGTAAACACAGGTGTCTTTGCATTTTTCCTAATCTAGAGGGAAGCACATTCAATTTTTTTTTTACCATAAAGTATGTTTGCTATAAGCTTCTGGTAGATGCCTTGATCATTTGATGAAGTTCCCTTCTATTCATAAGTTGATGAGATTTTTTTTTAATATATGAGTGTTAAATTCTGTCAGATGCTTTTCTGCATCTATTGAGGTGATCATATGGTTATGTCCTTTATTCTGTTAATATAGTTTATTACATTGATTTTGGATGTTAAGTCAACCTCACATTCCTGAGATAAACTTCATTTGATTATGGTTTAAAATTTTTTTCATATGTTGCTCAATTACGTTTGCTAATATTTGGTTAAGAATTTTTATGTGTAGGTTCACAAGTGATATTGGTATATAGCTGTGTTTTCTTTTTTTTTTTTTTTTATTATACTTTAAGTTCTAGGGTACATGTGCATAACGTGCAGGTTACATATGTATACATGTGCCATGTTGGTGTGCTGCACCCATCAACTCGTCAGCACCCATCAATTCATCATTTATATCAGGTATAACTCCCCAATGCAATCCCTCCCCCCTCCCCCCTCCCCATGATAGGCCCCAGTGTGTGATGTTCCCCTTCCCGAGTCCAAGTGAGCTCATTGTTCAGTTCCCACCTATGAGTGAGAACATGCGGTGTTTGGTTTTCTCTTCTTGTGATAATTTGCTAAGAATGATGGTTTCCAGCTGCATCCATGTCTCTACAAAGGACGCAAACTCATCCTTTTTTATGGCTGCATAGTATTCCATGGTGTATATGTGCCACATTTTCTTAATCCAGTCTGTCACTGATGGACATTTGGGTTGATTCCAAGTCTTTGCTATTGTGAATAGTGCCGCAATAAACATACGTGTGCATGTGTCTTTGTAGTAGCATAATTTATAATCCTTTGGGTATATACCCAGTAGTGGGATGGCTGGGTCATATGGTACATCTAGTTCTAG